>NC_089695.1:5373657-5676687 GCF_031753505.1 Anomalospiza imberbis
AGATACAACTGCTTCTCAAGAGAAGTCTGTCAAACAATTTTGTGAGTCAACTTAGTACTTTTTATAGTTCCAGTTCAAGGTCAAGGGGCAATTCTAGTTCATAGACTGACCCCCTGTACATCAATGTGCTGTGGCATTTGATGATTCCTGGTTTGAGGCCAAGAATCCAAGTTAAGCAATGGCAAAACTCCTACTCTAGATGCACAAGATTCACAAAGATGGATGACACCACTTCCTTTGGTTCTTGACCCTAATGCTTACAGGTCAGTCCAGCACTCTTCATTTCTCTGTCTTACCAGGTAAGGATGGTTTGGGCCCTTTCTTGCACTTGAATAAAATTTCTGCTGATTTGTCACTCCTGAGTCCTGAAGTTTCTCATTATTTCATTTCTTATTATTCTTATTTTTATAGTGGATGGAATGGTAACTTAAAATGCCTTTTCTTCTTAGCTTTAAAGCTTAGCATCTGACCGAATCAGAATTATGTCTGAATACAGGCAGGATCAGTACAGATAATTCTGTATTACTCCCTGCCCTCATTATTTACTGCTTTGGTAATCTTTGAGTCATTCGCAAATTTTACCACAGTTCCATGTACTCCAGATCAATGCTGAAACTGTTAAATGGTGTCAGGCACAGTGCTGATCCCCATGGAGCTGCACTCTATTATTATGACTAATTTTTTAGGTTTGTCAGTTGGCCAGTTCCTAATCCTTTTAACTTGTGCTTCACTGATACAGGGCAGTGCTATTTTTCAAACTGGAATGTCATGCAATGCAAAGAACTGTCTTACTAAAAGGGCTGTTATAGCTACACCTTCACCTTTGTCAGCCAAACCTTTGAACTTCTTTAAATACTGAAATTAAGCTTGCTCATGATTCATTTCCTGTAAAGCTGCACATACCGAGAATTACATCCCTATTGCTTATTTCTGTGTAAATGAGTCTTTTGAAAAATTCACAGCATCCTTCCCAGCACTGATGTCTGGATGTTCAACCTACAGTTATTCCAAGTCTGCCTCCAGAACAAAAGATTTCTCTGTAGAAACAGACATGGAGAGTCCTGGAATTAATTATGGGTTGAATATCTGATGTTACCATGTCCTTTACATTAACTATGTCCTTACCATGAACATGCCATGAACATCTCCAGAACTGTGAAACAGACACAGTAAGATGAGTTCATGGTCTAAATGCCGATGCATTAACATTGTTAATGACCTTTTTTTTTAATTATTGAGATATTAAGATATAGAAAAATGCCTTTCAAATTTAAATCCATTGTAGACAATAGAGGTTCTTTTTTGCTTCTGACCAAACTTTTTGGATTCTGCCTATACAGAGGCAACTATAGAATTTTAACATCCTTAGTTATCTTTAGAGACTGTGGTAACTCAGCAACAATTTCTGTAAGAGTCTGAACATTCCTCATTTTTCTGAATTTCAGATGCTGAAAAACATTCAAATACTGCTTTCCAGTGCCATTCACACATTTCCTGCCACTGTATTTCATTCTGTACTGCTGTGACAATCCTGGTGAAGAGAACCATTAAAGTGAACACCTGAACCTCTGCTAAAGTCCAGAGCTGATAGAAAGCAGGGAGATGCTCAGAGAGCCGCTGTGGAGCAAACACCCTGGCTGTGGGTCCCCACTGTCCAAAGGGCTGTGCATCTGCCAAAACCCCAACAACACAGCTCAGGTGACATTCCATCTGAAAACAAGGAGACAAAGCCAGCCATCCCAGCCCATTTATGGGCTGCTCTTTATCCCTGACCACAGGGTCGTGGCAGTGACCCTGGTAACAGTTCTTGGCTGTTGACACCCCAGTCTACAAATCCAACTGCTCTGTGACAGAGCCAAAGCTGCTGTTTTCCACCTCTCCAGAGAACTACAACATACCTCCAGCTCAGCAAAAGCACAGCACAAAGAGTTTTATGTGGAAACATTATTAAGTATTAAAAGAAAATATTACCATGGAGCTATCCATATTTGATTAATTTGATTGATTCTAATACTTACAAACAAGTTTTCATTACCCAGTGCTGTTGATTTTTGAAACAAAGACCCCAAAAACACGCCAACTCTCTGAATGCTGCACTGCACTTCCCTCCCCTATAATCAATCCTAGTGTAGACTGCAACTCAACATGAGTGAAGGCAGCAGACTGAGCTGTGTGTAATTACTCATTTGATCTTATTAAGACACCAAATTCTAAAATTACATGGCTGAGGGCTGTGCATTGGTTCACTGCTGTAGACACAGGTACTCAGCAAATTCAGCCTCAAAAGCTACCTACAGATAGTTCAACCTCTCTAAGGCAAACAGACATGAAATACTTAGTAACAGAATTTCAGTGTGGTGACAGAACTTTTATACACAAGTTCAGTGCTTTTAACAAGGTTAATGTAGACAACAATACAAAGTAAAACTCTAGGAATGTAAAATATCCAAATATAAAATTTCTTCTTGATGTCATTAATGAGCACATTAATTTGACAGGAATGTATAGGTATTAATTTGACATGAATATATAAAAGATATATAAATTAAACCTAATTTTATGGATATTCAAGAACTTGATTTTTCATTAGTGAATATCAGCAGCTCTACATAATCATTTATAGTGGAAATTATATAACAGCACAACCCATGTTCCAAGGCTGAAGCTTGGAAGAGAAAAATATTCAGCACCACAAAAGTGTATCTAGAACTATCATAGCAGAACTGGGCATATTGTGTTAACAGAAATAGTGAGATACTTAATTTAAATCCCAAAGAAATCTGGCTATCCATCTTAGCTCCTCGGGAAAAAAAGCTTCATTCTTAAAGCAGTCTGCTCATGTTACCACAACTTCCAGATAAGCATCACTATTAATCCTGTTATGCTCATTTATATAATTTGTTTCTTTTCTACCTCACTAATAGATGTCAATATTCTTCTACTGTTTACATACAGGGCAGAATTATTAATAATAAATAATCCATTTACTTTTTAATCTTTCTATTTGAGCTAACTTCAAAATATTTGTGTAAATAGACTACTATATTTCCCATAAGGGGAAAGAAAGAGCTTGCAGCACACTCTGAACTTCGGGCTCTCTTGAAGAAAGGACTTTTAAAGAAGTGAAACACAAGGAAAAGTAGAAGACGTGAAGGCATTCAGCTGCCAGCAGCTGGAAGTTCTATAAAGAATAAACTCAAGGGCTGGAGAAACACACAGAGATGAAGCAAGGAGGTAGGCAAGATCCTCAGTGGCAGCTAGAGCTACTCCAACATCTTATGCTTCTAGATCACCTCAAATGCAAGCCTTGGAAAAACACCCTCCAGTAGTTGCTGCCTGTAATGGAAAAATGAGCAACCAATAGTTTTTGTTTTTTTTTTTAATAAATTAAAAATCAAACTTTCTTGGCAATCACAGCTACCCAATCATCCAGCAAGAGCCCCAAGAATTGATACCACTGCTCTGTCTGTGAGTAGGTCTAGGAAAAACACCTTAATGAGGGTCAGGATAGTGGGACCAGTGTCTGAATCATGTGAGGAGAAATTTATCTTGACTTTAACTGTAATTAGGACTATAATTTTTTTTGCACAAAAGGAAAAAGTAAAAATTCATAACAGTGGTTAGTGAACCAAATATTAACTTCAAATTACAGTTTTCCTTCATTTGGAGATCAACTCATCCCTTTTAATGTCAAGAGGAAAATGGCATTTGGAATCAAGTAATGAAATACTTTAATTATGAAAAAATTATTGTCCACAGAAGTAATATTAAAAGTCCCATTCTTTCCTCAGAAAGCACTATCTAAACTAATTCTGAAAGACCTCTGAGTGGAGAAAAGAAGAGTGCAAATAAACTTGTGCCTTTAAAACAGCCCTAGAGGCACCTTCTATATTAGAGGTGAGAATTAACTTCCATGGGTCTTACTGCACTGTGCTAACCTAACTAGTTTATATATATAATTCTGTGTGTATATATATATGTTTTATATAAATTTGTATATACTGTTGCAATGCTGCTGAAGCAAAGAAAGGATTTGTTTTAAATAAACACCAGAAGCTAAATAAGGTGTAAAGTAAAAGCAATGTTAAAATACAAACCTATCACTTTAGCTAGCAGAAAGGTTAACAGAACGAGACATATCATCACCAACATTTAAATACAAATATGTAAATACCAGCTACCGTGGATCACTGCCAATATTTTGTGAGAGAATATCCAGATAGTCTCGTATGACTATGCTATATATGCAGCCCTGGCAAAAACAAAGTTAAGGAGGAGTACCTTGGTGGAATTTAAATGCTTTGATCTGACAAGTAGGTCTGAATTCCAGAAACTGCAACAGGATTTGTGACCCATATAAGACTTCAGCTCTTTTTGTAACAAGAATAATCATTTCTCTGTTAATGAAAGAGCAGCACAGTACAATTGACAAGCATAAAATTATTCAGGGAAGTATTACTGAGACAGCTAAAAGAAGGAAGAAACTGAGAAAAATGAAGCTTTTTGTATGATCCTAAACAAGCCCACCGTGGTAGTAAGATCCAGCCAGTAAATGACTTCCTGCCCCGAGCTGAGCACAGCAGGGATGAGGGCTAAATAAAATGGCTCAGGCAAGGCACACACCACAGACAGCACTGCAGCTTCAGCAGGTAAGCCCAGAGCATATGGATTTCAGGGGTAAATTGAGTATCTAGCTGTGATTTACACAGATCTCCCTGCTTTAATAAAACTGGAAAATTGAATATAGAATTTTAGCCTGATTGAATGCTGAAAGTTTATTCTATAAAAATATCTTTAAAATACTAATGTACTCACACTTTTAATTTTTTTTTTTTTTTTTACTAATTCAGACACATAAATAGAGAATTAAAAATTTGTGCACATGTATATTTGAAATTCTCTTCAGAGCACCATAGACAGATAAGTAGGCGAAACACATTTGTCCTATCTTTGACAGACACTGTAACAGATAATAGTTCATTTACTGAGCCAAATATTACTTCACATTGTAATAATAGTGTACATTAATGCTATTCTTCATTTTATTTAACAGTTTATGATGTATAAGACAGAAGAACCTGGGATGACAATTGAAAAATTATTAATAACAGAGGAGAGAATAAAGCAATGTCTTACTAGTTAATTTTATCTTTCCATTTTTGTTATGCCTGGCAGATAATGGGTTTATACTTCCTCACATCACAAAATCCTATTACAGGAATTTCTCCAGTGACCCATGATTTCTCTTCCTTAACATTTCCCACATTGCCTAGCTAAAAGTCAAAACAGGAAAAAATAAAAATTGTGGTCTCCTTGTCCTGTAGAACTTCCATCCTCTTACACCCTGAGAGCTGAGACCAGTGGAATGGGATGAGTGATGCTCTCACTACCTAGGTGGAAAAGATCAAGATTTGCCTGATTTGTTCAGATTTGTTTTTCACTGTCTGTGCTCATGACAATTTTATTCTGGGCCAACAAGTGGGCTTTTTGAAAGGCAAATTAAGTTGCAACATAGTGACAAAGCAGATTGAAGAAAAGACACTTCTTGCAAAACCATCATCAAATAGTAAGTATTCTTTATCATAAATCAGTGTAGGTGGTTGTCACAGAAGTGGCATAACAAGCACAAAAAGGCACCCAGGTGACCACAGGGGACTATGAGTATGGCTAAAGCATATTTTCTACAATAAAGTTAATTTTAAAATATCATATTTGCACTTATATTGATAAATACAGACATACAGTCGAGTGAAAGGGAGGAATAAAGTTATTTATCAGATCTTTGAAGTAAAGGATAATGTTTTTCTCAAAAATATGAGTTTAAATTCCGTCTGCAACTATCCTGAATATTTATCTATTTTGCAGTCCAGAGCATTTTGCTTGTTTGGTTGGTTTTTTTGCAAATGTATTTTGCAATATATTAACAGTTCCATTTTGCAGTTTTCTAATAATGGGAATTGTGATAATTTCCATTTTCTAACAGCACCAAATAAACCTCCCATTGCTGTGTCCCTCTCTGTCTTTGTAGCCTGGATAACCCAAAACAACTTTCTATTCATAGAAAAGCTGTATTAAATCCTTATAGAAGAAAAGTTTTAAAAAAGAGACACATATTTCCAAACAATGCCTTTGAAATATTCTTTTTACTTCTCTGTGCAGACCTAAGCTTAGGGCATTCTGTCTGTGGAGCTGGAAGAGAGATTATCACTATCACTTAAATCACCACTAGAAATAGCGTTCCAATTGTCCTGAGGGGTTAAGTGATGTTATCAGCTTCTACAAGAGAAAGAAAATTCAGGGGTGGAGTTTGGAAAGCTAAAAAAAAAAAAAAATAAAAATAAAAAAAGATTTCTCCATTTAAATCTTAGTATAAAGCTTCCAAGTTGATTCAGTGCCGATTAATGGAAGCGACTGTGCTTCAGCTCTCAGCTAAATCACAGTTAAAAGGCAGATGAGAAGATACAGCTATGCTGATGTTTCACAAGTAGAAGCATTTCTGTCCAATGTACACCTATCAAACATTTCTTTTGAGTTTATCTACCAGATACAGGAAATACTTATGTGAAAGTGAACAAAAAATACAGAGTAGGAAGAAAAATATGTTGAAGGATAAAATGTTACACTTCTCTAACATATGATTGTTATATGTACGACACTCTTCCAGTAATTCCATGTCATTAACACAATCAATTTTTCTTCAGAATATGAATTTTTATTATGAAAATCTTTATGTAACACTAATCTTTCTATTATGACCTGAGGGAATATGCTGCAATAATATTAGAAATCTGCATGTGTTTCTTCATTCAGTGATTCCAAGCTGATGTCTGAGTTTAAACACAATTAAATGACTAAAAAATTAAGGGCATTATGCCATGGCCTTTGGACTTCCCCCACATAGAGCAATAGCACAGCTCAGTCACTGGAGGAAGCGAGCATCCTCTGGAGCAAACTGTGGCAGTAGTGTATTCATTTCCCTGTTATTCCAAGGTCCCTGCTAAGGTGGTGGGAGCCCCAGCACCCGAGGGTGTACTTCTTTCTAAATGCTGGAGAGCTGGTAAAAGACTCAAGAGGACACAGAAGAACTCCTCTACCAGAAATATCAGGTGAAGAATCTCAAATCAGCCTAAAAATCTGTTAAATACCAGCAACCATAGCGAGAGCAGATTTACAACACTGTAATAGCCAAATCTTGCCACGTCACCACAATTCCTTCTACTCCCTTCAAATGAAACATGAAAGAATCTAAAAGCACATGGACAGATTACTTTCAGAGTTAGGGTGAAGCCCATGCCACTACTTAGGGACCTCTGAAAAATTTAAGGGCATTTAAGGGCATTCATCAAAGAGCATGAATCCCCCTCCCAATCCTGGATAAAATGGGGGAGGAGGAGGCAAGATGGTGTGCCCCACTTTCCCCTCTCCACACATTAACTTGTTCTCTTTGAGTTTCCACTAAGCCCACCTGCCACCTCTTGAGCAGTTTTTCCAGCAGTCTGATACACACTGACTGCATTGTAAATTAGCAAGCCAATCTGGCCCTCAGAAGATGTGTGTGTGCAAGGGTTAACAGAATGTTAAGATTTTAAGTCATACTTTCCATTGGCTAATCACTACTCAGCTTGAACTCCTGATGGTGAACTCCTTGACACTAATGAGCCTACATCTGCTCCTCTAACTCAAAATTACTTTGCTCTATGAGCTACTTTTATTAGCAGGCCAATGACCATAATGAATTTTTGACAACAGACAGCTATTCAGCACAAATCAACTTAAGCAATTCTTCGTGTTGTGTTAGAGGAAGCAATTGATTGCCACTGTAAACCTGTGCCTCCCAGGCAAGCTGATTTCTTATCATACACCCTGTAAGTAACCAAGAAATAAACAAACAAACCCTCACATGCTGTGTGAACAGCCAGATCTATCTGTTATCAAGTAAGCTGAAAAAACCCTTGTGTTTCATTGGCGGCCAAAAGGTCAAGTTATAAAGCAGACTAATTAAATGAAACAAAACTATAAACACTAAAAACAACCGTGAACTGCCTAATCTAAACGACCTACAGACCAAGACACTAATTGGTCCCAACTCAAATTTGCTCTATGTAGAAGTGCTTGAGGAAGTCGAAGTGTTGGGTTTTTCCCTGAAGTGCTGAGATGATCTGGCAGCTGTAGATCATCTTTAGAGGATCTACTCTGCCTGTAGAGGATCTACTTTTCCTCTGTGCAGCTTTTAACAGGAGCACTACCCACATGAAGAAAATGGAGAGGGTGGAGCAAAATATCCTGTGCTTAAAGATGTTCAGTCGGGACTTGAACAAGCTGGGTAACTTTAGGGTCACTGACAAAGCTCCAACGCTAAAGTTTTCATGCAGTTGTTGGGTTCCAGTGAGCACAAATGACGTTTTAATACATTGTTTCTATCAGATTCAAGACGGTTTTAACCACTGAAATTTACAGATAGACTTCTTTTGTTTTCTACACTTAGCAGCAAGTGGAGTAACACACAGGTGCAAGATAAAAACAAGCTGTATGTCTTGTTTCGTATGAAATATGGTGTGCAGTATGCCCTAACTTCCAAGGAGGAAAGAAAGAAAGCTTCTCTAAATTCACCCACAGCTTTCAGACTCAAAATAAAACTATATCCTGCTCATCTTAATAATTTCATACTCCCCTTTACACCCCAGCTGTAAAGCACAGGATGGTGATGACACTTCAGTGTACATACACAAACTCAGAATAAGAACACCAGGTGAAATTTATGGGTCAGATATGTCAAAATACCTTATGAAAAATTGTTTCATCTTACTAATCATCTCTGTAAGCTCATAGATGTCACATCTTCTCTAAATTCAAACCACGATGTTGATACGAATATTTATTTACATATACCGACATATCTACTGCATATTATATGTGCAGATGCTGAAAGATGTTTGCATAAAATGCAACTTGTAAACTCCCAAGATTCAAATATTGCTGATGCCTGACACTTGACAAGGTCTAAACCAGTAAGAATAAAGGATTTCAAAATTTATTTCAAGAGCATTTCACAAGATGTCTGAATTTAAAAAGTCTTGGTTACCAAATAGGCAGCTGACAGTTATTTCTTGTGTAATGTATTTCAGAAATAACCTAACACAATCACAGTATCTCCAAACCTCACATTCTCATTAAGAAGTAAGCAGGTGGGTTTCAGAGTACATGAAAGCATCATGCTCCTAGTAGAGGTAACCTTTTTTGTCCTCATTAGGATGAGTGATGACAGCAGTGAAAAAAATGAAGCATTTTCTCTTTTCTTTTTCCTTCCTTTCCCCAGTATAGTAACAATAACCAGCAGAGAGGATTCTTTGCAGCAGATGAATAGATCCACAGTGGTTTCATGGTTTAGTTTATTAGACAAGAAGTATCCCAGGTATTTCTACCTTGTGTTTGACTTAGGATGACATAAAAAGAAAATGCTGCTTGCTATTGCAGCATTTGATCCAAGATTCTTCTTTCATCTCGTTCTTCTAACTTTGCATTTTGTCTTTCCTTCTGCCATTCTTTCCAACATCCTGCAGGATACAAATCAAACAGCATTCCACCAGAAGGGCAACAACTGCAAGATTAATAGAACACACCAAAAGTCGTGTGGCAAAAGACAGCAGATAAAAGATAGGAGAGACCACCCTTGTGTAACATCAGCTGGACACTTCAAAGTGAAATTGTCCTGAAACCAGAAAAACATGGTAATTAAACCAAAACCCCCAGAATTTATTGTACTTTTTCCATGACAACTCATGTTATCAGAAATAAGTACATGGACACACACATAAATGCACCCTCCTAACCTCTCTGTCCTTCCACACTAATCACTCCACGCAGCTCCACCAACACTCCCACCTTCCCACAGAAGGACATTGGAAGGAATGTACCCATTTGGCCACTGTCAGGCTTACTGGGTCATCCTGCTGTTAGAAACCAAGAGTATTACCTAAAAGTCTGCACAAGGAGAAAGGAAAATAAGTCCATACTGCTTTAGAAGTTAGAAAAACAAAAGTAATTCTTGAATCTCACTTCATTTTTCTTCTGTCCTGATCAATTCCCTGTACAACTCCTGTGCCTGCCTGTGGGTCTCAGACATGTGGCAGGACAGGCAGAGGGTGTGTATGGACCCAAGCCTCTCATCAGTCAGGGGTCATCCCTCTGTGGCCCAGGGGAGGAAATTCCAGAGGTTCTCTAGTTTGTTTCAGCCATGGGTACAGCACTGGCAAGAAGAAGTAGAGAAGAGCTGATTCAGGTTCACAAATCCTTTAACTAAGAACAGAGGAACAGCCTGTTGCATTTTGATTCATCATTATTAAATTCAGTCCTCCCCTACCAGCAGGCTGAAAGATTATGTAAGACTCTATGTGGTGCTGCAGAGCTTGCAGAAGTAAAGGACAGCCAGAATCGAAACAAATGAGCCCCAAAATTAGTGAAAGCCCAACTATGTTAGCATACAATTGCTCTTGATATGTAAAGTTAAAATTTGTGTAGAAACACCTTTGATTCAAAGACAGACAAATACCACTGCATCTTGAAGAGCTCAAAAGGTATGATGAGAACAATTGGTCCAAGATATGCCCAAAAACTGAGGCTGCAGGTACTGCCATAGTAAAAGAGAACCAACAAAGTTCAATGTCTTGAAAAAATGTGTCTGACATTAACTACTCTGCAGCATATTACAAGCAAGGAAAATAAAAATTAGTTTTAGTTCCTTAATGCTGAAATATAGCTCCTGTTGAAATACTCTCATTAGACTTATTTCAGTTTGAAAAACAGATTCTGTTTTTTTCCATTTTAAATAAAAGGCTTTCATTTTCTTTACAAACAAAAACAAAAACAAATATTTGTAAAGTAACTCTGCACAGAAAAACAAAATAGGTACTAGCATTAATTCCTACTAATACAGAATGCTAAGTAAGTCACTTTAAATTAAAGTATTAATTACATTCAGTCACAGGACCATAAAATTAAGCAGTCTAATGTATCAACACTTGAGAAATACACTTGAACATGCTTCCCTAGTGAGCAGTGGTCTAAGCTATCAGCTTCTGTAAAATTCAAACACCAACATTTCCATCCACAGAGCTTCAATGACACCACTTAGTTAAGAGTTCAGGGAGTTAACAGCTGCAGCATTCCTTTCTCAATCTATGGGCAGTTCCAGCACTTCGCCTTTAGCTCAGGATATTGATGAGTATTAGAATGAAACAACTGGCAAAGACAAGTTTCACAGCTCTTGTTCAGAAACATGTGGGAGGTTTTGCAATTTATTTTTTATGCTGCAGCTACAGCTTCAGAAAGTCATAGGGCTGAACTCTAATATTTCCTTGAGAGAAGCAGAGAGTGTGAAGAACAGAGAGAATAGGGTATCTATCTTTTGCTGCCATCACCTGTAGGCAGGAGGCTTTGAAGACAGGGTGAAGACATGACAGTAGTTGTGCATCCTCACAGATTTTGAGGCCATTTCCTTGAACCACCACATTTCTTGATCACCCACCTGCCTGGGGTGGCTGCACAGCACAATGTATGTCCAAGGGTGTGGTATGGCAGAAACACCACAGCACTCTCTCTTCTAATGGAAGTGGTAAATAAAGAACTGCTGCTGAACCTACCTGCCATCCACTGTCACCCTTCTCCTGCCTTTCATCTGTTTTTGGCTGAGAATGTCAATTTTCTATCCTAATAAATAAGAGCATCTCATGTGTTACACAGTTACCAGAATTTGGGGTTAACTAAAAATATTTCAGGTTTTGAAAAGCTAGTCAAGCTGCTGGTCACCCTTCCTTTTATATTCACCACATTATACAAAGATACAAACATTGAAGTCAAAACTTCAAGGTCAAGGTTGCAGCCCATCTTTAATAATCTATTAATATTACAGGAGAGCAGTTCTGGAACATTATGATCCTTTAATTATGAAAAATTACAAATTATTAGCATGGCCATATTTTACAAATAATACTGTGCTTTTACTTCAGCAAGCAGAATCAATGGCATACTGGTAAAATTTGGTCTGCTACATCCACTGGAGTGGAGGTATTTGACAATTCCCTCTCAAATCAACTTTACAGTTTCCCAGCTGTTTAGTTCTCTACATTTGTCATGACAGACAAAGTTAAATTAAAAATTATAAACCATAACCCTAGGACAAAACTTGATAGAAAAGCATAGAGCAATTTTTTTTAAACCAGTAGCAAAATATATCCTAACACCAAAAAGAAAACACACTGTAATTTTTGTGTGCATTTACTCCCCTACTCCTTTTTAATAGATACAATTTTCATGAAGTCTAATCACAAAGCACAGCTCAAATGGGTGTCTCACTCTATTCTTTTTTTGAAAAGTCTAATTCAATGGATCACAGCAATGAAATCTTGTATTCATCAAGGCATGTGTTTAGGCACAGAGGTTAGATGTCAATTGTGTGATTGATAATGTTTGTTTTGTGCTCTGCTTTTCAATAACTCTTCACTTTAAGCAGCATTTTGCTTTTAAACAGGAGTGGGTGTAAGGACACTCAGCATAATGGAATGGACCAGGTTTAATTCCCTTAATCACTTGGTCAGGGCAACAGAATTAACTGTCCACATCTGTTCCCTCCGAGTACACATGCTTAGTTTTCCCTCTTATGCAATAAAGGAGTGTGGGGTCATGATGCCACATCTAGCCTGCCTTGTCCTCCAAATCTGAATCCACAGGGAAAACCCACAAGCTGCCTATGGATCAACACAGCCTGATTTTGAACCACAAAGTACTTGTGATGTGGCAAAATCAGCTCCATCTTGAGCTTCAGGAGTAACTTCTTACATGATCTGCCATATATGTCCAAAGAGAAAAGCAAAGCTGTTGTACAAGTTGTAAACAGACAGACAAAGAAAAACACACTAAAACCTTGATATAAAATGATTTGTTAATGAAGATGCTCTTGATAGACCACTGAAAAAGGAGTTTAACTACACTCATGGTAAGGGTGATCTGTTCAAGACGATGTGATCTGATAAAGAGGACATTCAGCATCCTTAGTCACAGTGATAGAGAGCTCTGGAGAGCTGCTCAACAAAGGCCAGGGAGGACCAGAGTCAAAAGAAAATTTGGAAAGGTGTCATTTAAAATGGCAATTAATTAAGGCCTACTGTTTTGTGCTCTGCCTTGCCTCTGAAACCCTGTGTTTCTGTACTCTGAAATCGTGATGATGGAGGTCAATTGCTCCAAGCCCCTGGTGTTCACAGAATGGTGATTACCACCGTGCTCTGCTCAACCTGGAGCCACCTACACTCACCCCCTTTTAACATTTGTATCAACTATGCTTGTTTAAGGATGAAGACAGAGAAATCCTAAATTCAGGAAAAAAAAAAAAAGCAACAACAGAGTTCATGCTGGGAAACAAGCACTGAATCACCAAAAGGGGAAGGGAGGAGTCACCAACAGGCAGGTAAGTACAGGGAACACAACATGAGTAACAGACAGGGAGCTTCTAGAAAGTGACAAAACCCATCAATTTACAGAACAGCTGCACTGTTTTCTGGTATAAGAAATAATCTAGTTTTGGAGAGACAGAAAACAACTTTCTCCTTTAAGGCCAAGGACAAACAGGATAAGCAGTAAACGCTATGTTTCACCAAGAAGTTGTTCTCTGCAACAGCTGTTGTAAGAGATACTAGATGCAAAAGGAAAGATAGCCAGGAAAACCTCAGGGTCAGATGAGAGCTGAAGGGTGAGCAAGAACTTCCTGAAATCTTTTAGTTAAAAACTGATTAAGAATCCTCTCATTTAGCCCCTTTGTAGCAACACTGCTGTTGTTTTGTTTGGACACTGACTGCCTTCAGTCAGCATTGTGTCCCCTGCCTGACCTGAGCTAAGGGTGATTTGAAGATAGCAGGTTAAACACAAAATAATCCCCTCTCAAGGCTGTGGCAGTCTATGAAATGAGGCAGGAGGTGAAACACCTCTTAACTCCCTGGTGTGTGATATTGCACAGGGTGAGCCAGGAAAGCAGAGGCTGGGCAGGAGCCCTGGGGTGCTGGCATCCCGGGGGACAGGGGAGCAGCCAGCGCTGCTGGCGAGCAGGAGGGAAGCACAGCAGCACTGGGGCATGCAGCAGGACAGCAGGGAGCACACCTGAGCCCCAGGATCCCTCGGGAGGCTGTTTACATCATCCCTCATCCTCCTGGGCAACCGCTGCCAATTCCTGCACACGCAGAACCAGGACAGCGGCACCTCAAACCCATCTGTGAACTCTGATTTTATCACTAGAGCAAATAATAAAGAAGTGCAAATGAGGATGGTAATATTGCTTGTTTTACATGCAGAAGGTCAGAGAGCATGAATTAGTCACTCTCCTGTGTAGGCCACTGCTGGAAAGAAGAGCCTACAAAGGGCACAATTCCCTCTCTCGAGTTAAGCTGAGCATGTGGTGCTGTGATTCTGCCTCATCTCGTCCACGAGCCCACTAACAGCCAGGCAGCGTGCAGGAGAAAATAATCAACTACTGTCTGGAGATAAGCAACATTTTATTTCTCCTGGGAGCAAGAGGGGGAGCCAGGATGCAACAGCTGTTTCCAGTCACACTATTTCTGCCTTGGACCGCTCCCACTACACACACTGCCTTACTACGGCTTGAAAGGAGTTGCCTATATTTATAAATACAGAGAGATAAATAGCTCTGTCTGAGTGTGTGTGTGCATCTGGTTGTAATGCAAAAGTAAGGAGAAAATATCCTTCCCACGCACATTAATGCAAATGCAAAGAGAAAATATCCTTCCTACAGACATTTATTTTAAACTGTGTGTGCTAGCATATTTTTATTTTAGAAAACTGATTACTTCATCAATGGATTCTGTCCTCACTGCACTTAGCAGTTTGGGGGAAAAAAAATGAATTCAAATGTAACTCACAGGACAAACAAGTATTTATTTGAATTTTTAAACAGCTTGGCGATTTTTCTTCTCCATTTCCTACAATAATATAAAGCACGTTAAATGGAAAAACGTGTTACAAATGCAAATCCTCTGTAAGTGAAAGCGTATAGAAAGAAAATAAAGCTATTGAGCAAACGGTAAAATAATTTTTCTCCCAGCACAACTGGAAAACAATGCTGCCAAACAGTAAACACACCTGCAAAACCAGATTTAGGGAATAAGTGAAATCCTCTGACCTATATATTTTTGCAAATTGATCTAGAATTAATCCAGTGAACATTTAAAGATAGTGCTAACAACAACATTTTTTTGTAGCTGGAAGTTTTGGGAACATCTGCTGTGATATCATGACGTGTGCCTAAAAGAGAGATAGGTTTAATAGCATTCAGTCATCATATAATTACTCAGCCTGTATACAACAACCATTGAATGATGCAGCTAAGCCAATTTAGGACAATATGCTCATCCACTAAGCTATTACAGCTTAGAATGACGTTCTCATCCACTTTAAAGTTCAACTTACCATTAATTGTTTAACACTAATAGAGTTCTGAATAAACAAAGTCAACAAATTAGAATGCTATAGTTAATTGTAATTAATGTGGCTGTGTATAAAATCCTGCTTCCATAAAGAATAAGATGGCAAAGAAGATAGCTTTATGTTTTTCTAATGAAGTTTTAATTCTTCTACTGCAAAACAACTACTTACCACTACCATCTTCACCCAAATAGAAAATGGTCAGATAAAAATTAACAATTAACAAAGAATATTTTGTAGAAAAAAAAATTCTTAAGTCACAGCAAGGGCATCTTCATTGTAAGCTTTTCCACATATGGATATGTGTGTAGGCACATACACAAATATATATATGTGTATATATATATATATATATATATATATAGTAAAGGCAATGCACCTTCTGAAAACCTCTGATTTATATGGTTTCCAGCAGCAATTTACTGTCTTCCTTTCCCTAGTCTGTTTTCTAATTCTTTCTCTCAACTTCCGACATTAAACTCCAATCTGTGAGGGAAAAGGGAAACAAAACAACCCACAACAAAACAAAATCAAAGCCAAATAATACAAAGGATTTTCATCTTTATCTATCTGCCTGCATCTCTTGGTTATATAATCACAACTGTAATCTCTGGTAAATGCAGACTCAATCAGACAGCAAGTAATGCTGGGGAAGATCTCTCCAAGCTGTGAAATGTCATTGAATCTAAACAGACTGTTAAAGCTTCAGAATGTTCCCATCAAATGACCAGATGGGGATGCAATCATTCAAATCTCCTGCAACAGAAAGTGCAGCAAGACCATGAAATGTTAGCTTCTCCATCATCTGTCTCAAATACTGGGAAGGAAATAGGAAAGAGAAGCTTCTTCTCATGTGTCTCAACAATTCTGCATAAGAGACCGTACCAAAAAATAGGTTCTTTGGTCGAATAATGAGCACTTGTCAGAGGCAGAGCTATTTGCCATATATTTCAATATAACACCAGGTGTTTGACCGTCACTTGTGAAGTATTCTGAAGACTCCACATCAGACTGCTCATTTCTATTCAGCAGGGCAGGAATCAAAGCTGACTTAAAAATCCAATATAGCTATCGCAGCTTTTTTTTTTTTTTTAGTATTATAAAATACAGTCTCTTTGAGAATATATTTTCTGTGAACTGTGAAAGAATGAAAGAAATCCATAGTACTTGCAGTCTGAATCACACACAGAATTCCTATTTCTTGTACTTCTTGTTTCTGAGCTGTATCACCTTTAACCAAGGTGATAAACCACAGAGTCTTTATTACCAAGCTCCCCTGAAATGATGTGCTTACTATGCAAATTTTAGATGATATAGATGATACTTTTGAGTGTCCAGGATAAAGGAATGCCTTATTTTCTTCAGATCTATCAAAGGAGTCGGCTGCAGCTGAGATGAGATTTTTAAGTTCATTCATGGCATTTGCTACACTTTCCACATCCTGTGTGAGAGGGAAATCATGGCTAAGGGGAGAGCCTGCATTTTCAGCTGTGGGAAGGTATCAGGGTACAACTATCTGGGCTTCAATATTCCACTTCCAAGCACACAAAACAAATGAAAAGTCCACTAAATGAGAATGTGGCAGTGAGAATAAGGGAATAAACCTTGCTTCACCATTCCATACAGCTTGGGCAAGCCCAGAATTCAAAGTGCCAGTAGATTGAGATCAAGTATGAAAGTTCATAAAGTGTGCAAGAAAGACCTGTGACAACACACTTGGGTTTAAAAAATTCACCCACAATATTTTATACATCTAATTTGGAGATGGCCAGGCATATCCCTGTGTATCCAATCATCACATGTACTTTATCTGCTGTCACAGGCTGTGTATTCACCCCCAGACAGATAGATATGTCTGAGGGAGAAAGGCCATCATGTTTCCTCATGTTCTGTCAGCTTGTCACAGATTACAAAATGAAAAGTCTGTTCTTAGGAATCGGCATTCACTCTTTTAGTCACTCACACTGGGTACCATGCCAGTAAAACAATAAAACAGCATCACTACCTCAAGTGAGAGAAGAAAACAGCTCACCCCAATACCAAATCTTAGAATTCCTACCCTTCTGAATCAGCATAATCCATTCACTGAGTACTTGTGCTTTACAATGAGGAGCAGCTGACTGAGCTGTGAGGGCTCAGCCTGGAGAAAAGGAGGCTCAGGGGGCACCTTCTCATTCTGCTCCCAGGGAACCATCAGCAGGACAAGCAGAAATGGCTTCAAGCTGTGCCAGAAGAAGTTCAGGTTGGACATCAGGAAGAATTTCTTCACTGAAAGGGTGGCCAGGCCTTGGGATGGGCTGTCCAGGGAGGTGGGGGAGTCCCCATCCCTGGGGATGTTCAAGGAACAACCAGACTCAGTGCTCTGGTCTGGTTGACACGGTTGGGATCACTTAAAGGTTGGACTCAGTGACCTTGGAGGTCTCTTCCAACCTCGTTGAGTCGGTGATTCACAACACAGACCCAGCAAGGGGCAGCTGCAGCATGGCAGCCATTCCTCTTATCAAGGGCACTAGAAAGGCAACAGAGACTAAACTGGAGTGACTCCTGCTGCTGCACAGACCTGACCCAAGCAGGTCTGCCAACAGCCCGGCCTGGCTCACGCTGCACCAGCAAAAGGTAAAGATCAGATAACAACACCATGTTATGCAATTGGTTTTGACATGCCTTGGTCATCAGGCAGCAGCGTGAACTACTCAACAGACAAAACACGTTCTCTAGTTTTCTGCATCACAGACAAGAAAAATCACAGAGATTAGGACCATAACCAATTCAGAGCCAGCAGGACCATTAACTCTGTGCCCTCTAACCTGCATTCCTGTCACTCTGCATGGCTGCAACAAGCAAACGAATTTGTAACCTTCAGTGCAGCAGCTACACAATATATAAATTTCCTGCTTTACATCTCACCTCAGAAAGCTCCATAAGCACCACACCAAACTTATTAAGAACACAACAGCTATTCCTTCTCAGAAAAGGAACTGGGTAACTTTATTACATTTTTCCCACAGCATAATCAAGGATTTAACAGTCACTGTGCAGAAATAATCGCTACACTGAAGATGTATGAGAAATCTGTTCAGATGGGTTTTGCCCCAAAAATGCATATTGTGAAAGTGTAACAGAGAAGCAAATTAAAGGGAGAAATGCTTTAGAAAATGAGCAACAAAATTAATAAAGCTTTAGAAGTTTTTTCTAAATTCTTTAACATAGTAAAATTAACCTGTAAAAGTAACTTGTAGATTGTATGTATTCATTTGCCTAGTTTTACTAGAACAAAATGAAACATATTGCTAAATGAAACCTACTGAAGAACACAAATATTTTTTCTGCAGTAGCTCTAACCTGATTTATATTTAATTGGAAAAAAAACTAATCTTAATACAATATTTTGCACATGTAGTACAATCAAGTACTATACTGTACTTTGTACTATACTGTGATTTTGTTTTATATCTGGAAGTAAGGCATAACCCCCTTTTCCAATACATTGAATAAAGAAGATTGTTTTTTTAAATCAACCATTAGAAGTTTCTTAGTATCTGATGAAGACTTAGAGTATTTTTTAAAAATAGAAAACATCTGTATCCCTTTCCAATTTTCAGATACCAATCTCAAACTAGGCAACAATATTTTAGTATTAAAAAAGCTCAATAGACATGATAGGAGTTATTTAATTCAATAATAATCTTATAGCTAATACCTCCTCTTAACACAAATTTGAGACTCTCTTTCCCATCTTCACAGAAACAATAATCAGAAACTTCCCACACCCACTTCTTTTTGAAGGAAATCATATGTATACATGCATATCCTTCTGAAAGCCAAACAAATTTATCTCAACACAAGAAAAAAATAACAGCCTGTATAATGTTGTGCTTCTCCAAAACACATTCGGAGAAGCAAGGGTTTTATGTAGGAATGCTGACCAAGTCTTCACTTGAAATATACTTTTGTCTATTTCACCTTCACTGTAAACCAGGATTCACAGGAAAAGGCAGCTTCATCATGAGTTCTCTAATGGAAACTCACTTACTACAGAAATACCACCGGCTGATGATAAACAGATGAATGATTCACAAATGCAAATGATCAAAATATTCTACAATAACACATTTGATTTTAGCCACAATTTAGAAATGCATTTCCAAGATTGTTTACAAGACATGACACATTCCTTCCAATGTCCTTGTCACAGTCCTTTACCTGAGCATGAAAAGCCTCATCCATTAATCCAAATCAACACTGCCACGACCCCCTGCAGAATCCCACTGCTGTAACAGCTCACAATATTGCAAACAAAAAACCCTACAAACTTGCAAAACCAAACGTGTCTAAAAGGCAGGTATTCTTGCATCACTAAGTGGCTGATTTAGCCATCTCCAGTGAAGGCATGTAGAGGGAAACATTTGTCTTTCACAGTGATGCCTCCCCTTTCACCATGCCATGGAGCTGTCCACGATTTCAGCAGGTAACACAGCACCATGAGACTTCACAGCCCTGGCTGCCCTATCAGCTTCAAAATTGCCTCTCCCCTAAAAGGTCTGAAAATCCAGCTGGACTTCAACATCATGCATCAAGCCAAGCAGCATTAATTCCCTTCTTCAAGAGCCTGACAAGAGGTCTGGTTTTCTCTCAAAATCACTGAAAAACCTTTAATGATCACAGGTCTGTCACCAGGGGTCAAAAAGCCTTCCTAACAAAACCTGAAGAAATTATTACACATCTTGACAGATTCTTTAAACTAACAACTCAGTAGCCATTTGCTATCTGACCTTCATTAGGATTTCCTTCATTATCATGTTGCAAAAATCTATTACATTACTGACTGAGGCAATTAGTCACTAGAAAGCCACTACCATGTACTCCAAACTGGGGAATCATCATTACCATTAATTTCAAAGGAAAGCATTAAAAGAGACAATATCCAATATTTTACTTACTAATTCCACAGTAATTTATATTTGAAAAGTATATGGGCAGGTTGTTCCAGCCTGGATAATCGGTCATTTTTCCTGAGCTATTTTGTTTTCTAGGGAAAACCTCAGCAGTATCTAGGGCATCTAGGGATACCTCAGTGAATTCAGAGTTCAAGGAGCTGTTCTGCAGTACTGATACAGTGGTAGTCACAGAGGGCACCTATTTCCACTTTTAAAAAGATCAGTACTGATGCAATACAGGGAAACAAGGAGAGGGGCAGGGCATTCCCTCACAAAGCTATTATAGCTTAAATCTTTCATCTTGCTCCATTTCATGTGCGTTCCAGGGACTACCATGAAGACTTTGCTCCTATTATCCTCTCCTCACAGTGTCCCTGTATGATGTAAATCATGAGCTAATTTTCTGGGCTTTTGTTTTTCACATCAGGTCTGTCACCAAAAAGGACAGTGTCATTGTATTTACATGGCACTTGGTGAAGTCTCAGCAGCTATTTGGATGCTGTTCTTAGGATACATGATGCCAAATGAATTGCCTGGGATATACAGATACTTATTACTGCAAAATTTCAGCTATGTAGGCAGAAGGCTGCTGCAGCATGAACAGAAGAGCTCAGTAAAACAGTTATCTTACGATCTTAGCTTCTTCCCATACAGTAAGGGCTTACTTAGATAGGAAGTCTGAAAAGGAAAAAAAACAGTTTAATGGAAACAACACAATATCCTACCTTGTCATTGCAAGGATTTTTGTATCCAGGAAAAAAATTTTTACCCTTCTCTAACCATCCATGTTTTCAGCTGTCCTAACTCAAAATTCTAGTTCAGTCATTTGAGAAATACTTTTGATTTCTAAGAAACACACCTTGAAAAAAAGTTGGAGGATTTTTGGTAGACATCCCTTTAAATCTACCTATTTCTATTATGAAGTGCTAGTCCAGTACATTGCAGAAAAATACAGCTGGGAGAGATCCCCACTGCAAAGTTGTCTAATCTGTCCCCTTCATGCAGGACAGCATCAATGGTAATGCTATCATCCCAGATGGATGGCTGGCTAGTCTGTACTGTAATATCAGTAATGGTGAGGATTTCACAGCCACTGCAGATATACTGTGCTTTACTATTATCATTTGAAAGGGGATTTGGGGTTTGGGGTTTATTTCTTTTCTCTAATTTTTAACCTCAGTCTCACTTGGTGAAAGCTTTAAGGAAGTCCCACAGAGAGCAGGGTTGTTCAAAGGGTACACGAACTGAACTGTGCCAACTGGGGTAAAGAACAAATAATTTTCTGTGCTAGAATTCCTGCAAGAAAGTGGGAAAATAAGAAGGATAAGAAGGTCTGAGAAGTCCTCTGGACCTCATAACTGTGATGAACAGAACCCAAAAGCTGTGAAATGGTAGCTGGGGGAGCTGAGCAGCCATGTTAAACATTCCTTTTTTGGCTATGTTTCCATGCAGGAATAATGTCTCAGCCATTGTAAGTCATGACACTCAAAAGAGAAGATAACAGTGTCCTGAACTGTAACACACAGACACAGGAAAGAGGAGGGGGAAAAAAAAGTCTGTCTCATGGTGAAAGAAGCTACTCTCTGCAATGAAACTGCAAATTAATCTTGCAAAGTCTTTGATAACTCACAGGCAACAGACTCAGGGACAGCTATAAATAAACCACTTAAGAAAAGCAGACAGCTCCAAGATCTAACTTACTCAGTTTTCCCAAAAACATGCTTCCCCTTGAGACACCATATTTCACTGTGAACCACAGTATTCCATTATTCCCCTGTATTCCATTATTCAGGGGGATAATGGATTAAGTCAGAGGAGAAGACTGAAATATTCCTTGTCAGGTGTTTCCCAGGAGTTAAAAGAAGCCCAGCTCTTGCATTCCAGAATTTCAGCTTTTAGTCAACACAGGACTTCAGAGATGAGGAGGACATGGGAAACAAGGTGAAACTGGGATTTTAGTGCTGCCACCCAGTTTTAAGTTGTGGGAGGCACAGATGCTTCTGGCACCTGTATGGCACAGCCCTGGTCAGCAGGGAGGTACATCCAACCCCGCTCACCAAAGGATCTCAGCCTTGGAGAATGTTACAGACAAGGGCTAAACTGGCCAAACATTATTTGACCAAACCTAAGCCTTGGTAATCGAAAGAAGAATATGGTTCCATAATGGGCTAAAAGCAATCAGTGGCTGGGCCATCTTGCTGCCACGTACTTCCAAAATAATACAGCCAGCTTAGTTTTTTTATTCAAAATACTCTTGTCCGTGTTCAGACTAATCACAAAGAGCCTCTATAGCCTCCATAATAAAGCTGTTTATCTGAAATTAAAAACTGGATTAATTTTTTTCCCTCCTACTCTACTAGAACAGCATCCAATTTCTATCATCTTCCAAAACACTCTCTAATTGAAACATTCACAATTAGAAACAAACGAAAAAAAAAATCACAATTGCAAAAGGCACGTAATTACAAACCCAAAGGCACACATCTTTCCACAAAACCGATACATTTTCAGGCAGTAAATCCAGTTCCCAAATGCACCTACTATGGCAGGGCTGGAAGGACAGCACAGTTTGTGAGCTGAGTGCATGAAAGGACCAGCAGAATTTTGTCTGCTGTTCAGAAGCAACAGATGCAGACCCTTATCTGCAGGACTGCAACAGTCCTTTTCTAAGTGGAGAATAAACTTATTTTTCAATGCATTAGCTTATCCTGCAGCACCGTTTCCTTACTCAAGGAAGGATTGTTTTCCATAATACAAAAAGCTATTGCAGATTTACTGTGTGAGCAAACTGGGATGTTAAATAATTGCTAAGTAGAGAAGATGAATAAACAGCTCTATGGATCTCCAAGTAATCAAAGTGGGAAAAAACATCAATTCCTAACATTCAGCATTTATCTGTAATCTACTGGTAATGGACACAGTAAGAGTTCATACACAACAGAAGAAATGGCACTGAGCACACATACAACTTCTGGCAATAAGATAATTAGTCAACTCCAAACTTTAAACTACACTTGTAAAATCTTCCCCAGCAATGTCATGGCTGAGGGGAGCAAGCTAGGGAAGTGGGAGAAAGGAAGGTGGAAGGGAGAAAAAGCTGGATGGTAATCCAACCAAAGAGATTCCTATTGAGGTCAGGTCATAAATCACCACCACCTGACAGAAAATAAATAACCACCTGACACAGAAAGCATTATGTTAAAATACACAGGAATATGGGTGCCATGACTTCTGACCTAGACAGATGCATTCATAATAAATTTGAGGAATTACAGTCCAAAATATTCATGACCTGACTAAACTAAGTCAGATAACCCTTGGTCATGGAGCTTAGATCCTGGAGCTTTACATCCAGCTGTGCCAGACTTAAGAGCAGAGTAGGTAAGTGATATAAGAAGGAAGTCAGTAAGACATTTTTAAAGCACATTTTTGCTAGTTTACTATATGGACCCAGGAAAAAGCACACCAGCCATAGTGCTTCCATCTGCCGTGCCTGCCAAGATCCTTTTTTGCAAACAAGGCAAGACACAGATGGAGTAGCACATAGCTGCTCTTGAACTACCATGAGAGCCCCTGTTTCACTTCTGCTCACACTGCCTAAATGGAAAGCAATCTCAAACCAAATATTGAGCACCTTTTTCTTTAACCTCAGCAATTCTTTTTGCAATGTGTGGTGCCAAGCCTCATTTGTTTCTCTTTTTCTCTAAAGAAAAACACCTAGAAACAAGAAGTGAGCCTCCCCACCCAGCTAAAACTGTAGCATGGATAAGCAAGGTTTGATCCCAAGTCACTACAATCACTGCAAGGCATAAATAAACTTCAACTACCACAAGTGCAAGCTCATATATATGTTTCTTTCTGCTTAGTTTGAAAATAATACCTATTAGCTATAAATGATAGGTTCTGCTGTGCCAAAATTATGGTCTACTAAGTACAAAACAGCATTTCATTAGCAAAATTCAAGTGGCATCTAACCATCTTATAAGTGTCCTTCTTTCAAATGTGTAAATTAAACTGCAAATGGACAACAATAGGAAAAACATATGCTAGTAGAGGCTGCCCTAAGCAGGTGATCCTTTCTCATGCACAGTCATTTGAACAACAGCAGGGCAATAAGGACTATTTTCAGGATCAGACCCTAATAGTTAAACTTATCTAATTCAGGCTTAACTATCATCTTATCAAAGTATTTTTATATTGCAAATTTAAAGACATTCCTATTCTATAACACATAGGCTGAATTATTTGTTTTCAAGAAAGGAGCTTAAATATTTTTTGAAGACCCACCAGGTTTCCTCCTGACAAGGACTAACCCAGTATGACAATACATCAGACTTCTAACACTTCATTCCAGGGGCCAGGAAATTTACAATAATCAGAGACTTCTTTTTGTCCAGGGCTAGACAGAAAACGTTTGGTAAATGGGGGCAGAACAAAGCACCAATCATAGCAGCTTTACAAAAGCTCTAAACCCCACACTTCATAGTGCTTCTCTTCTGCAAGAGCTGAGGAATGAGAAAGGCCTTCTCCTTTGCAAGGAACCACCAGGCAAGTAGGTAATGACCATCAGTGTGGGGAGTATCAACAGACTCCCAATTCTGACTTTGAAGACTCCCAAGAAGACTGCTGAGATGAGGAGAATGACACAGATCTCTATATCCCAGTATCCTTGTGTAGGAAAAGGTCATCTGGAAGCTGGCCTAAAGCTAACTGGGGTACAACTGCAAATTTTAATCTTGTAACACAAGATCTACAGAACAGATAATGCATAAATTCCAATGTCCACAGTCAGTGAAGGTTATGGGGAGAGTGAGAGGCATGGAGGTAATGCATAAGCTGATCTGTAAAAGAGAAATCTATTAAGGGCTTATATTTTGGACTAAGAAACACAGAGAAAAGTGATTACTCCTCCTTTAAAGGAAAAAGAAAGGCAATTTAAGCCTGAAGGTAGCTGATACAGAATGCCAGCTGAACTAGAGGAACTTACAGAGGCCTCTGGGATTACTGGAGAGATGGAAGAAGAGTTGCAGTAAGGTAATTAGAGCTTCAATAGAAGAATAAATACTCCACAGGCAATCCACAGGTTCTCCTCACCTCTCACCATTTCTTCTCTCCAGCAGTGACATCTGCTTGTGAAAGGCAAGGGAAAGCTCTCTCTCATTCAACTCATTAGTTACTAATCCTCACTGGAAACACAAGGGACACACTACCAGGAGGAGCTGCCAGCTCTTCCCTCCACTGCTCCGAGGCAAGTGCAGGGTACAGGGTCTCACAGGCGCTCGCCCACAGCAGCCATGCACTGGTGGAGCCACGGGCCCCAGGTACACTTCGAGAGAGAAAGACGCTCCCCAGGGCAGCTGAGGCCTTATTCAGGTTACTTTTTCCCCTGTATTTTTCTTCTTCTCCCCTTCTTCATGCCCCAGAGGGAAAGAGACTGCTGTTTATAGGCAGGCTGCTGAAGCAAGGGGTAGCACCTTGCTGGGGAATGATCTGAAGAGAGCAGGAGGAAGAGAGTGATGACAGCAATCCATTGAGGATTCACTATCTCAGCTTTGTTCCTGTGCAAGGCATTTTGGTTATGCACATCGTGATCTCTGTCTCTCCTTTGCCCTGCAAGGCTGAAACAAAGTACCATGATGATATTTCCAGAGGGCCTGCTTTATAAGGAGCACTGAAATAATTGTGACTCATAGCCTAGAAAAATGCAGCAGCAAATTGTGCTTCAGCACTGGTCCTGGCCACTGCCACGATTCTGAAACATGTTTTGTGCAGCTCCACTGTCTTGTCATCTCTCAGCCTCAGGTATGCTGCACAGAGGAAAGAAGGTGACAATGTTCTGGATTTCAGTCAGCATTCCTTAGCAGGTAGAAAAGCTGAAAGAAAAGACAGCTGCACAGCTTATTCTTTACTCCACAGCTGAGGCCACGGGTGTCAGCTAGGATTTCCACTGCAATGCCACATACTTCAGAATTGCTTAATAAAGCTGTGACCTCCAAATTTAGCACTGCACTAAAAGACTTTTGCTCAGGCTGCTCTGTGCCCACAACAAGCAGCCGGAGAGACGGGGGAAAAGAGAAGACTTAGGTTGGTCTCTATGCAGGGAGAGAAGTAAAGCTGACTTCTCTGCTAAAACAAAAAAGGTTTATTTCCTTTTGTAGCCAAGGCTACACACAAATCTTTATTACTATCCTTGCTTTTTAGATTATTAATAATCTACCTGACAGTCCACTTCTCATAAATCTTCCCTGAAAAGACTCAACTACCAAACATATGCATTTATTTCAGGTGACTTGACAGAAATACTTTTATAGGTTTTTTTTCTCCTCAAGGATTTTCCACGGTCAGAGATCCAAGACCAAGTCCAGAAGGACATTAAGAACTGAACTTAAGAGTACAGCTAACAGGACTTTTTTCATCATCTTATAGGCACCCACTCATCTTTAAACAGCAAACTTTCTTTAAAAACCTGTTCTGTATTGCCTCACTCTCAATAGCAATTTACAGTTTCCCTTGTGTATTCTTTAGCTGATATTTAGGCCACAGGTTCCCAAAACAAAAGGAACAGATCAAAGCCATTCACTATGGGAATTTTCTCTATCTTCATAGACCCCCATGTGTCACATGTATGTTTACATAAACTCAGTCATGTTTTAGGTAAATGCACGCGTTACAAAAACAGCACAAACAAATCAAACTGCTACAAGATTATTAAAATTGCTAATCCACTTCCATGGTAGTTTTGTGTTTACTCAGAGCTGTAGTTAAATATATCAAGTTTCAACTCATTGAAATATTCTTCTATGAAATAAGATTTGCCTAAAACTTTACCCTGATTGGAAAGGGTCTGACAAAAAAAATCTTTTTTGTGAGACCCAATAATAATCCTTTTGATTTTAATGCTGTCAGCTATGTTTCAGTAGGAAAGAAAACTGCTTCCCTACTCTTTCAAGGCTTATTTTTGTGGATGCTCACATTTGTATGTTTTCATGGGAAACCAGCACACCAACTAGAGCTCACTCTCCCAAAAACCAAAGACAATGTGAAAATATTTTCTCTGTGTCAAAAGTACATGGAGAAACGTTAGGAGAAATGCCCACCCTAGAAAACATCCCAAAAGAGACAGGTCTATGTTCCAGACTATGCTCTTGCCACCTCCTGAAGGACCACGACTTTCTGAATGTCCCTGAGCACAGACCCAAAACCAAACACACCAAGAGCCTGCACGTGCACATCCAACCCTACAGCATCTACAATTAGGAACTAGGATGAAAAGTATATGTATATATATATATTTTTTTTTTTAATGGCTAAATCTCTAGTAATGGCCAATTAGGTATTTACACAGTGACAGCAGAACTGCGTATCACTTGCTTTATTTGGTTCAGAAAACTCCTTCAATGTGTTCCTTTAACTCCTTAAGCATGAAGTGTACAACACTTCTCCCTAGGGAATGTATTTTTATATACTAGGATGAATTTAATATTGACTTTATTTCAGTTGACTCATTTTACCTCCAGAATCTGAATCAAACACAGTATTTCCTGAAACACTGGCAAGTAAAGTGAACTTTATTTTCAAGACCAGAAAGCTTCTCTCAAGTATCATTGTTATATTGCAATATCTGGTATTCTGCCTTTCTAAATATTAAACTTTTTTTGTTGTTGTCTTTGTTGGAAAAGGTACTTACCATTGGTTTAGTACGTGGTACAATTTTGGAGCACACTATTATGATAACTTATTCTCCTTTTTTTAGAGAGATTAGAAAAGTCACTGGGCAATTGCACTCAGAAAAAGCTTTGGAAAAATCTATTATTTATACTTAGTAGGACTTCCTGTACTTTGCTGTTTTACATCCAAGCCCTACACTCCTACACAATGGCTTCATAAAAGATTTTTTATAGTTTCCACTTACATACAGTTACCCACACCTCTTAAACTTAATACAAGATAGTTTTCTACAACACAGCTGACAACACTGTACAGGGCCACTCAAAACCACAGCAGAACCAACACTCCTAACTCAATTGTTTAGGAAAAGTGACTTCCCTAAAACTGTCCCCAAAAATTAATAGTAAGTAAACAAAAGGAAACAACCCTGTTGAGAGTTAAGGGAACACACCTAAAAGTTCCCAGGAGGCACAGGAGCACTCACCTGGAGACAGGCTCTGCTTTTGTACCTGTGCACACTGGTGGAAAAAGCTCCTCTGGGTCTGGTTCAAAAAATTGATACTGGCTGCTATCCCTGTGCCCTGACACTGCCCAGGATAAGAAGCAGAAGACAGTTTTGTTTCTGTCGCTTTCTCTGCTCCCCCCAAACAGCACCTGAAACAAAACTGCTCCCCCCAGGCAGCACCTGAGGTCAAACCATTGCTCAGGTGCCAGGCCTGGCCTTCCACGTTCTTCACGCGCCATCTCCCACACAGGCTGCACCTAGGAGCTATTTCTGTCCTCCTCAAGGGTTTCACTGATATGCCCATTAAGGATTTTAGATAGCCTTGCACCAGCCCTCTGAACAAGCCCTGGTGTTTTCCTTGCCTGTGTGGGCTGAGGAACAACAGATAAATCTGGAGAACTGAGACCAATTCAAAGCTTCAACGGCTGCTACTAAAGGTAAAGGCCGGGTGCCTCAAACTACTAAGAAGATCCTCCAAGAGCATCTACTTATATATTGTATACTATTTTAACACATATTTGTATTCTGAATGGTTACATTTAATATTTCGCCTAAATGTGTTTTGGCTATGAAGTCTCCTCAGAACAAAAAAAAAAAAAAAAAAAAAGAATGAAGACCCTCTTATCCAAAACCAAAAAGGGTGATACTCAGTTCTTAATTTTGCCATATTGAGTTGCATTATAGTTAAAACCAAAACAACTCAAAGCAAATAATCACAAAACCAAAAAATCCCCAAAGCCAAACCACCCTTCCAAAGTGAAACTTTATTTCCATTAATCAGAGAATAAAATGTATCTTCTATAAAACCTCTTCCTGAGGGAAAGAAAAAGGCATGCCTTAAGATCAGCTGTTTCCCTGACTTTTGCCCAGAATGAGTCTGAATACAGCCACTGGTGTAAAGCACTCTGTGCACCATGTATCCATTCACAACCTGCTCAGCTGAACATAAAAGTTTGTAATCCAATGTTAGGCAGCTTGTCACTAAAAATCTTATAATTACATCCCTGTTTGGATGACTACTGAGTTATTAATGCTCAGCAATAAAGATGAAAGTAGACAATTTATTACTATTTGGCACTGAACGTCAATCAATTCAACCAAAAAGAACCTATTTAAAAAATAATAAAAAATGAATAATATCTAAGCTTAGCACACTTCCTGCTTATCTGAAAAGTCTATCTGATTATATTGAGTTAGTCTGCAAGGTGGATTTAAAACAAGTTATTTGAACTTCACCGGCACTATGGGATCCCACTGCAGACCAATAATTGTGAGACACAACTGAGCTAACAGAGAACGGCCCAAAGTCTCTTTTCAATCCTGTGTGGATTAGGGGAGGCAGTATTGCAGGGAACACGCTCCACGCCGCTGCAGCCGCTCCGCTCCGCCACTCCCAGAGAGCAGCAGCAGAAGTAGGGGCTCTTCGAGGCTGCAGACACAAGCAGGACACAAAGCTGGACCAGCCCGTGGCTGGAACAGGGTGACACAGCCAGAGTCATTCCATCCCTCACTAAAAGCACTCTGTGCAGGAGCTGCTTTGTGCAGGAAGAAATGAGAAAGATGAGTCACCATCAGTTGGCATGAAGGCTCTGGGATGTGGCACCTCCGGTCACAAAGTGGGGACCAGTTCTACTTGTCCTGAGTATCAGCAAAACCTTCTTTTCTGTTGTAGCACAGTGAGTATTATATAAAACTGTTCTTCCTGATAAGGATCTTGTGAAATTGTAAGTAAAGCATAGTTAAAAAAAAAAAAAAGCCTGGGAAAAAACTTGCCATTTCCATTAAATATTAACCTTCTGAAAGAGCAAGTAAGGACTAAAACATCTCTTATCTTAATTAGTTTAGTAGAAATGAATTTAATTTATATTGTAAGGTTGTATTTTCTATTACAGATCCAGGGCAATGAAGGGCAAACTTTTTAGAAGTATCCATTTATATCACAGAATATTACTGTTTAAATGATCAGCCCAATAATTTTTTGGTCTTATCTTTAGGCATGGACTTCAGTGGTGCTCCTATGTGCATCTTTTGACAAAAACATTAAGGACTGAGGGATTAAATTCACAGTAAAATGCAAACAAACACAAAACAGCTTTTCAAACACTGGTATATTGACTTGAGTACTCTAATAGTGGCTAGAGCTTTGTCTTCATCTAATTTGACCTTCAGTTTAGTTTGACCTCTCAGACAAGAAAGTCTAGACATTGAACTTGATTGAACTCAACATTTTCCCTTTTCTAGGTTGTTCTAAATAATTTTAAGCATACAATCACTAATACAGCTAACACCATGAATTACTCTAACAGTAAAGCTGTTCACAGGAAATTTACTTTGACTGCAGAAACAAAAATGTCAGTATTTGACAGGAAAATGCCAAAACCTTGTCCATATATGAAAAGTTGATGTGTATATATATCAGAAATGAAACTGTTCTTTAAAAAGGCAAAGAAATGCAACTATTAGCCCCCTCAAATCAAAAATCTCTGGTAATCTCAGTGACCTAACATGAGAAAGAACCTTCCCAATTCTTCACTGCAGCTTTGACTTTTAGTGTGAAATATTATAAGTAAAATACAGTTCAGTTTAATTACAGGAAAACATTACTAGTGATGCTCACGTGTTAATTCTTCCCATGCTACACAAGCACTTAAAATCTAATGACACAGAAAGACCATTATTTTAATTATCCCTATAAAAAATAAGCATGTAGAGGACTAAAATGTTATTGTTTCCTATGAGCACTGTCTTAATAGAAATGTTTTTTTAAAGCAGAATAAAAATTCAAACATTATCTGGTCCAAAACTTTTTCTTAAAAAAACATGCTGTAAACATGTTAATAATTGGATTAAAAATTGCTTCTTTGAGTTCTCGGGCATTGCCAGGACACTAAGAAGCCACAGCTAGAAAAGTTTTCCTCTTAAAATGAATTAAAGCTCAGACCTCACAGTTGGCTTTTTGAATACCACACAATCTATATGGGTGTAATGCAAGACTAGTTTATATTTATTACTCAGCAAATAGGAACCTCAGCATATGGGCCAAGCCAAATTAATCATCAGTCTGGTCACTGATTTGCCAAGGCACAGGAAAATGACGCTCAAATATATTGTTTGTATGTATTTTAAATCTTGACAAAGCAAGAAATGTTCCTTATCATTAGGTTGTCATCCCCTTGTAAAAACTGACTTTACCTAGCACTTATATAAATAAGCCCCTTAGAACAGACCTGTTGTTATTCTGTACGAGCTGAATGACAAATACAAATGTCTTAAAGAAAGAACCATCTTTCTCAATTCTTCTGAAGTTTGAAGAAAAACTTTTGAGTCTGTACAACCACTGTAAACGACTACACTTGCCTCAAGTAACCATACTAACAGGTGATGCTACTCTTTCATTAACTCTGCCCTTAACTGAGACAGTGGTTTAATTAAAACAGATTTTAAGCAGCATTCCATAAAGTGCCCTGTGAGGATGCTGGATGGCTACAGAGATTTACTGACAGCTTGCATTCTGTATTGTTACAGCAAAGCTTTATATTCTTAAATTGCTAGAATCTGCTACTTCTACACTTTACTTCTCTAGGACACATGCATTTTGAATGTCTTTGATCTTACATAATCTTCTAACTACACAACTAAACCTTACCAAAAAAGTCTCCTTTAATTCTGTGTTTCTGCATTTTAATTCTGTTATAACACCTGTTTCCTCCACATAATACAAGATTGTGTAAATTTAAACAACTACAAGCCAAACATTATATATAAATATTTAAATATTTATGCACACACATATACACACAACAGAGACAGTACTTGCCATTACATTCTGAGCCTTTTAGAAGGACAGAACACTTAAGCATGAAGCAAAAAAAAAGGCATAAAAGCACATATTAAGACATCAATACTATGAAATCTCCCGAAATTGCTACAAATAGATGTTTATGCAAGAATACTAACAATAAGTGTTGAAAAAGGAGCCTGGCTCAAAGACAGAGAGTTAAGAGCTCAATTCGCACCTTATTTAAATTTCAGTCTGGGTGCATGCAGGAGACAAACCAGTCTCTTGTCAAAGTGCCACTCCACGGCAGGTGTAGCAGGGACGCGCTCCGGTGTCAGCACACGTTGGTACATTGTGTGAGCGCTGGATGCGATACATGCCAGCAATCCCTGCCTCCACAGCCAGGAATTTATTATCCAGAGCAATTCCCAAACAGCTCAATCGCAGGGCTGTGCGTGAAACACCAAAGCGCTTGGGTGTTTATCACCTTCGCAAACAACAAAATATCACCGTCCCTCAGTGCTTCCCGCAAATCTGCGGCAATGATGCAAAGCAGCTTTTTTTTTTTTTATTATTCTTAATTCCCTTTCGGAATACAAATGCCTGCCTTCTCCTATTGCTGCCTGTTCCTAAGCGAGACGCACTGTGGACAATAGTTTCTGAATCAGCGATACCTTCCCACACTGTTGGCAAACACTGAAGAAATAAATAATAACACTGTACTACAATCTCGGAAGAAAAGGGGAAAAGAAAGTAGACAAATTAAAAACCAGCAGCATAGAAAAAACAAAGACAACATTAAAACACGGTGAGAATGTAAGAAATACCAGCGGTTAAGGATGAGCATTAGTGGGCAGAAAGGCAGCAGCGGCAGTTATTGCGGAGGCACCGAGAATCCTCCTTCCCTGGAACTCACGCAACTAATGACCTCTCCAAGTGCTGAACGCCGCGGCTGGGCAAAGCCCGCGCACCGCGGGCTGTGGCACACGCACACAGATCCCAACTTGCCAACTCCACGGACGCAATTACAGCGGGGGACGCCGGGGCCACAGAGCCCCGAGCGCGGCGGAGAGGGGAGGCGAGCCCCGGGCACGTCGGCAAGTAAGAAGTGAAGAGCATTTACCGGCAGCGGCGGCGGCAGGTTGAGCAGCCCGAGCGCCTCTCACCGTCTCTGGGCGATAACTTCGCACCGGCGCGGATTCCTCCAGTGAGGAGGGGACACCCCTTCCTTCCCTGCCCTTCCCCGCCTTCGCTCTGCTCCCGCTGCGCGTCCCGTCCCTCCCGGCTCTCGCTGCGCGCCGGGCAGCGCCGGGCGGCAGCGCCGCAGCCTCGCGCCGCCCCCGGGGAGCGCGGGAGCCGCGGCCGCGGGGGGAGCGCGAGAGCGCGCGCGCACCCCTGCCCGCGGGCGCCGCGCGCGCCGCAGCCAATCGCCGCGCTCGGCGCGCGGGCGCGCGCGGCGCCGGGCGCGCGCGGCGGCGGCGGCGCGGGGAGCGGGGAGCGGGGAACGGGGAGCGGGAGAGCGGGGAAAGGGAGAGCGGGAGAGCGGGGAAAGGGAGAGCGGGGAAAGGGAGCGGGAGAGCGGGGAACGGGAGAGCGGGGAGCGGGAGAGCGGGGAAAGGGAGAGCGGGAGAGCGGGGAAAGGGAGAGCGGGGAAAGGGAGCGGGAGAGCGGGGAACGGGAGAGCGGGAGAGCGGGAGAGCGGGAGAGCGGGGAGCGGGAGAGCGGGGAACGGGAGAGCGGGGAGCGGGAGAGCGGAGGGCGGCGGAGCGGGGACGGGGACGGGGAGCGGGAGAGCGGGAGAGCGGGAGAGCGGGGAGCGGGAGGGCGGAGGGCGGCGGAGCGGGGACGGGGACGGGAGCGGCGCCGCCGCCGCCAGCGTGTCCTTGTTCCCTTGACCGTCCCTGCGCACAGCGGGCGGCTGCCCCGGCCGGGCGCTGCCGCAGAGGCGCGGGAGGCGGGGACGCCCCGGGTCTCCGGCGTCGGGATGCTCGTCCCGCCGCCCCCGCGAGGCGGTGCGGCTCGGGAGGGGATGCGGGCCGGGAGGGGATGCCGGTCGGGAGAGGATGCCGGTCGGGAGGGGATGCCGGTCGGGAGGGGATGCCGGTCGGGAGAGGATGCCGGTCGGGAGGGGATGCCGGTCGGGAGCGGAGGGTCCCTTCCCGCGGCCGCCGCTGCGCAGCCCGAGGAGCGCGCGGAGGCAACAACAAAATCTGGGCAAGAGGGGAAAAAAAAAAAAAATCGTTAAAAATTCGCTTCCATCTTCTTGCCACGAGTTAGAACCGTTCCAACAACTGGTGTCACTTCTGCAGAACAGAATTGCTTTAGCCTCAAACACAGTGTTCTATACAATGTTACATCAAAATTGTGCGCAGAATACTTATCTTTTCTCTGAAACCATTAATTGTTGTCTATTATTCAACCTTTAATTTCTCCCTCCACATTCCTACACATCTGTCAGACCACCAAAAACAGAAGTGTTAAAGCAAAGTAGATCAGGAAACAAGGGGGACAAAATACAAGGCACAAGCTGATGGCAACCTGGAAAACTTTGAACATATTTCTGGCAAGGCCAGGAGTAAAGTAGCAACTGCAATTAGCCAGGAATCAGAAAGAGCAGTGAAAAGGAGCCTTGGACATGGGCAATGCACAGCAGCAGGGCTAACAGTGCCACAGATCGACTTCACTACTATATTCCATACCATAGAAAATCCCTGTAGAGAAATGCAGTAAACTGGAGCACATTGGATCTGCTGTAGTTGGGGAAAGTGCACTGTAAATATCTGATTAGAGAGAAACTACAGCAGAGTTAATTTTCCAGCTTCAACTGTAGTTCTGTAACTGTCAACAAAGAGCAAGAGTTTTAAGGGGCAATCCAGAAACCAGCAGGGAAGCATCTCTCAGCTTTTCAAGGTTAATTGAGAAAAGGGGAGAGTTGAGCATACTGGTAGAGCTTGGTAAATTACATGTAATGCTGTGGCTTGAGGACTGCATCTATTCACAGGAGTGAAGAAGATCCACGGAACTAAAGCTTCTCCCTGGCCTCATATTTTTCCATGGCATTTCACAGATTTCAAGATGTGTCCTTGTCTCTAAAGCTGTGGTCAAGATTTTGATGTATGTGTGGTGAGGTGTTGATTGTGCAGAGAAACTTGTGTACAGATATACTGTGCTAGTCATTTTACTGGAAATAAAATTGCTGCTTGAAAATAAACTAGATTGCAAAAATGAATGCTAGAGAATTCTTAAAAAGACTGTTGCAGTTAAGTAATGAGTTGTCCCTATCAGGAAAGAAAGACAGGATTACACTGAGCCTGGAAGTGAATCTTGTCAAACTACATTATGATGGATGCAAGTGTCAGTGAAAAAGGTAATGGAAAGTCTGTAATAGCAGTCCATAAAACATTTGACTTGATGCTTATGATGATTAGGCAAATTAACAAAATTCAGAATTCATTCAGCTCATACGATCTGAAGATATTTGGAAATCTTCACCTCACTGGAGTGGCATACAGAATATTACAAAGCTACTTAGACCAGTGATTTGAGAGAGAACAAGCAAATGGCTTATTGAATGCCATGCAGCAAGGATTTGTTGCTGGTCAATTATGATGGATATGGGTTAATGGCACAGACCAATCCAGTTGCCTTGGTAAGGTGGCCCCATTTGTTCAACAGAGCTGGTGAAGTCAAGGTCAGGCATCTAGTGAAAAAGAACAAGGGTGACATTTCAGGCTGGGGGATTGTTTTCTGGAAGGCAGTTTACTATAAGCAGCATTAGTTTGTCCTGGTGAATAACTGAGTACATGCTCCCACTGTTCTGGGTTAGTGAAGATGACAGATGGGAGAGGATGGGTGGCAGAGTATCAAAACAAAACTAACCAGAAGTTGCATGTTGAGGCAGTATCAGTAAGACCAATGTGAGAATACTGGCTTTGTGTCCACATTCAGGATTGATGTTAACTATACAAATCCAGAATATCTGAGAGACAATTAATGTAGGTTTTAGAAGGATAACTGTGTTTTATCCCTAAAGTGAGTGTCCTAATAGAAGACAGGGAACCATGTTCTCTCTTCTTGTTCTCTGTTCAAATTGATCTTGGATTCCTTTAGATGTGGTGGTACAGCTTCAATGGAAGACAGGTTTGTTCCTATCCCTTTTATCTGCAGGTAAGGGTATTCTTCTGGGAGTGGCCGTGAATATGCATGAGGCTGCAGAGAATAACCCGAACACCTAATTTCTTGGGTTAGGTCTCTAACTACTGGATTAGTCAGTAAATGGTGACCATAGGCTACTCCTCCTTTAGCAGATTTTAAATATATTATCTTTGTTTAGTTCTTTGGAGGAAAGAATGTGCACGCCTGCCTTCAAGAACAAGTTCCAGGCAGCAAATCTGAAGTGAATATAAGTGTATTTCTTCAGCTTTTATTAAGATGCTTGAGGAAGGAGACTGCAGCTGTGTCACTACCCCATTGCTGTTGCTGCATCAGCCAGTGCTCCACGGCTGAGCTGAAAAGGCACAGCCTGGAGCCTGCACATGTTACCAGCTCCAGTCCTCAATGCCTTCAGGGGCTCTCTCAGAATCGCCGTGTCACTTACAGAGCCTGCTGACAGGAGAGCATCTTGTCCACTTTCCGAAGGGCCATGGCTCTCTCTTTTCACACTTCTTTGAAAAATTGACCTTCAGTGTGATTTGAAAGGAAAGAAGAAAAGAGGCAACAAGAAAGATTAGCAGTTTACTGGTGGTAACTGCTGGATGCTTGTCCCTTTGCCTTTTAAGCACGTGTTTGAATTTTCTAACCTGGAACTGCTGATTTTTCAGTGTGTCCCTATACATCATTATTTCTCTATTAGTAGGTGCTCCACCACACACACTGCTATAGCTTGATCAAAACAGGCATGATAAAAGGATTTCTGGAAGTTGATGTTATACAAATACATTGCACAATGAAGGTGAAATTTTAGGAGTGCAGCTTGTTAGTAATAGGAACATTTTACCTATAGAATGTGCATTCTACTCTTGCTTAGATTCAAAATAGGATCTTTCTGAAAGTTATATTGCATCTCAAATGTAAGTTACAGGATTGTTGGAGTGGTTACCTGGAGGAAGTTCACTAGCTGGCATCACACAAGAGGTCACTCCAGCTGATAACCATAATTTTTTTCAAACCTTTAAGATGGAAATTGTGAAATGCAATGATCTGTTGTAACAACATAGAACTCTTCAGAATAAAGAGAGAGCTTATCTTCCTGAACAATGCCTCTCAAATGTTTTAATGTGTTGTAAAGAGGATTATTTTAATTAATTGGTACAATTTCCTACCTTTATTATATATACTGTGATATCATTAGTCAGTCATGCAACGGCACCTGATTTAAATGTCCAATTTTCACTCTTAATCTGATGTCTGTAATTGCATAGTAAGAAATAATGGGAAAAGTAATAATAAAAAAAAATACACATATGAGTATCTCTCTGTTCAAAGGAAGTAACCACACCATGGTATCGGAGAAGTAGCTGTGTATCATGTAGTGAGCACCTAGAAGAGAAGGAGTGGCATGATACAGAATTTTAACACACTGGAATTACCTTCTTTGGTAATTCAGTAAGTGTGGTGTATGTTTGACATTGCAATAAGGGAGTTTGTGTCACCTCCTAAATATTGACAGGAGCTGCATGTATTCATCAAACAAAAAGAAAAGAAAAGTGTTGAAATTGTACTAGTATTTTCAGATAGTTTCCAGTCTCTTTAGCCTTTTTTTCCCCTTCTCTTTTATAGGCAGCCTTATTCTTATCACTGTAAGAATGATAGCCTGTCTTTGAAGTGGCTCAAATGGAAGCACTGAGCAGGTAGAAAGCCACTTGCTATGTGCTTGAACAGCTATCAACAATGCAAAGCCATCAACAAAGTTGCAGTTTTGGAAGAAGAAGGGAGAAAAAAATGATGGAAAGTCGTTCCACCTGCTCAGTGGAAAGTTAAGAAAATGTGAAGACTTTTATAGGCATGGAACACTGTTGTACTTTGAGGAACTGCTGTCTGTGAATGAGCACATTCAGTACGCACAGCCATCCCAAGTGGATGCAAAACTCACCAGAACACCACCTGTGTGCTGTGTGTGTGTTCTGCACACAACAAACTCTCAATGACACACCTGACCTCTTTTTTCCCTATAGCTGACCACAAATAGTTGAAAGGAATTTGGAAGAATACGGCTGTCAACAAAGTGTAAAGTGGATTAGTACCAGCTGGAAGCAAATGATGAGTCTTTGCTCATCTGGCTGACCAAGAGGAGAATTCACCGGTCATGGAGAGGAATTTTTGTGTTTAAATTGCCCCGCTCTCAGGAAAAAACACATTGTGGGTGTTAAGATTAGGTGTCACTGTTAAAGAGTTGGTAGGATGCCCTGCTTCCAGAGTAGTTACTGTGCTAAGAATGCTTATGTGATAATCCCAAACCACTAATACAATTGCTAAACTAAAGACATAAATATCAGGGCCATTCTTACTCTGTGAGTCAGGGCCCATGTCTCTTACCTTCTTCTGGCCCACCCAGTTACTGGAGTCATACTGGTTTCCAATGCCTTTTTAGATGCCAGTTCCCAAATACTGAAATCTGAGCATTGTCATTACTGTTGTAACATTAATAGAAGATACAGTTGTTAACTACTCCTCAGTTTGCTTTTGCAAGCTCCTGTCTGGGTGTAATTGCAATGTTAATTCTCTCAGCCATTTTAATGACTCTGACACCACAGAGGATGAACAGTTTCACTTGTATTCCTCCTGCAATTACTGAGAGGTTGTAGCCATTACATTGAGAAAAACTATTTGCTTTATGTACTTGTCTGTATATGTTTTTTTGAGAGTGAGAGAAAATACCACCAGGTGATTATGATAAAAACCATGGAGGTCAGGGGGTGTTCTGGAAGGTAACAATGAGTTCACTGACAAAGCGAGCTAAGGATAAATTCAACATTTATTTCTGATGTCAGGAGTGGTTTAGCTCAGCTCTGCATGAAGTGATGTTGGTGTGGATGAGGCACCCCACAGACACACACTCTGCACGAGATGGAATGAGAATGATTTTAGGTAAATGGCACCACACACACACAGTTCTAGTGCCTAGTCTAAATGAAAGGTCACTTAAATTGGTTTGGCCACAAGAAGTGGTAGAATAAAATATCTGGAATACTATACAGAAAAAGGAAAAAAGGCAAGTAGAAAGGCGTAAAGGATGAAATAGCTATTTTACATAAGATTGAAATTACTTCAGTCAGTCCAAGGTTTGAAGCTAGCCTCAAAAGCAATGTTAAGTTTGCAGTCTGCTTCAGCAGTGAGCCTGTGAACTGGAAGGTGCATGTGAAAATGCAAGGAATAACTGGGGACACAATGATGAGGAAAAAAAAACCCCAACAACAAACAAAGAAAAAATCCAAAAAAAACCCCAAAAATAACAAAGAAACAAAACAAAACACCCAAAAAACAAGGCAAAAGTAGAAATGTCCAATACATAAACAGGATGTGCAGTATGTGAGAGTTTGCCTTCTGAGTGATACACATCTACCGCTATATGAACTGCCAATGCAAACTTCACCAACAGAATTTGTTCCGTTTAAATAAGACCCCTCTGCAGACTGAGGGAGGAATTAGAGGGTGGGGAAAGTGGAATTTGTTGTCTAAAAATACTTCCACAGATCAGTGAATGTTTTAGCTTTCATAGGCTCACTTACCATTATGAAATATAATAGAACAATATTTTTTTCATTTTCTTAATGCACAAGAACTGTCAAGAGAATGAAAAATACTAGATAATAATAAACCAGCATAAATTTTCAGAATTGGGATAACATTTTTTTTCCAACAGGTAACATGAAATTCTTTGGCATTGCACAGCATTTTTAATAAAATAATTAAATATTAGAGATAGGTCTTTAAGGAAGCTGTTAGTTAATTTTACTTTTGCTCCATTCAACCTTAATTTTGCCCCATCTTTCATTGCTAACTTTTATGTTCTGTGCCTTCTTATGCCCTCTTTTCTTTTAATGCAAAGTATTTCCTTGAAAAGAACTTCCATACAAGCACACAAAAGTATTCAGCTGCTTAATTTATCTTCTGACAAAATCCAACAACTCCATTCAGGATCAGAGCCCTTTTTTTGCTACTGTCTAAAGAGGATGACACAGTCCTCTCTCTGTGAAGGTCGTGGTTTAAGAGCCTGATTTCCTGAATACTGTATGAAAGAAGGATGATGAACTTAGCTGTTATCAGCTACTTTGTGTGACGAAAGGTGCGAGATAAAGAGGGACTTTTCATGCCTGATCTCCTTTCATTATCTGTTGTGTTAAACTGCACCGAGCAGTCCCCAGAAGCCCAATATTTAATGCATTGGCTATAGCAGCACCGGGCAATAGATTTATAAAGTGATATGGTAGACACAGTTTACTTGCTGTAAATATGTATAATGCAAAGAAACACGTCCATTTATCGCTTCTACCAGTATGAACTCCTGCAGTGCAAGAAGAAATTAAGGCAGCCATAGAAGAAGGGGAAGTTTGAGCAAGAAATATGTTTTCAGGGATGTATAATGTACAATGTCTGTTTTAAGGCTACAAAAATACCAATAATCACTAATGAAATGATTAAATGGTGAAACATGATTTTTTAAACTGTAGATAAATAGGAAAGAATAAACCAAAACTGAATTGAAGCGTTTATTATGTCTGGATGTTTTATAAAGTTGGAATTTAAAGTAGTGAAAAAGGGAAGAGAATGCAAGTAATCCAAGGACTAAAGAGAATATTTACTCAACAAGATTGGTTTAATGTGTGTTTTCTGTTGTTTTCTTATTTTAATTCATATATCTCATTTTAAAAAATGTCATGTTTGCCATATAAAATCTGCCAACTTAGTGATCTACAATTTCCTTCTAGGTTTAATGTCACTCCACTGTAATTTTTCTGTATTTTCAAACAGTTTAGTTTTCTGTGCTCATTAAAGCATTCATTTCTTTGCCTCCAAAGGAATTTGTAAATGCTGGTTAGCACACTCCAACACCAGTACTTGCTAAGCAAGTTATTTAATTCTTCCCATTCTCTTCCAAAGGCATGTAGGTATACTTCAGTTATTTAAAATACTTGTTGCGGTGCCCTCACATTTTATAGTGTAAAATGTGAAAAAGGCAGAAGTTTCACACTGATACATATTTGCAGAACTGACATTTAAGAAACTGTATTTATATGTTCTCTGCATTCTCCTGTCCTATTAGTGTTAAAAAGGTGCAGGGGATCCTTTGTACTATTCCTGTCATAAGCTATTCCCAGGCTAATTTCTGATTTCAGGAAAAAAAGAAGGTGTAAGCTAAGACTGTCAGATCCTCAATGAGAGCATATACATGACATATAAAGGTACCTCAAACAGAGAACTTAAAATTCTCTCACTGTCTCCTGAGGAAACTGAAATTTATTTTACTACTACCAATATTACTTTTTTTCCTAATTATCACTGTTGAAATAGTAAACCGATATAGAAACTCTGAAATGTAATATATTCAGTATAAAAACTTGTACAAAAAATTAAATATAGAAAATTAAATGCAGTCTTTACATTGCTAATAAGATTCTGGAACTGGAATTCACTCATCGTTGAGTTCATCATACACAATTTATCCTGAGAATGCTGCAGTCTCTCAGGTCTGATGACCTGCTTCACTTAGAGAAAAAATTACTTTTCCAATGTTCCAAATAAATATGACTCTAAATATAATTAAGAATATGTGACAGCTATGTAAGAAGACACAATCCATACTAATTCATTCATGTTCAAATTCAGACTCCAACACGTCTAGCAATGGGCCACAAAAAACTTGGTGTCTGTCCCTGACTCGATTGTTACTCCTGGCATAATTAAGCTTGCCTCTAGCAATTAATCACCTTGAATGCCAACAAATACTGTATTTATCTTCATTAGCTCCCTGCATGTGAGCCTTTCCTTTATGCTGTGGAGCAACCGTTTGGCTGCTGAAGGGATGCGGATTCCCTGGAAGGGACACGGATTTCATGGAAGGGACACGGATTTCATGGAATGGAGGAGGATTCCCTGGAAGGGACACGGATTCCCTGGAAGGGAGGAGGATTCCCTGGAAGGGAGGAGGATTCCATGGAATGGAGGAGGATTCCCTGGAAGGGACACGAATTCCCTGGAAGGGAGGAGGATTCCCTGGAAGGGAGGAGGATTCCATGGAATGGAGGAGGATTCCCTGGAAGGGAGGAAGATTCCATGGAATGGAGGAGGAGTCCCTGGAAGGGAGGTGGATTCCCTGGAAGAGACATGGATTCCATGGAAGGGACATGGATTCTATTGAAGGGACAAGGATTCCCTGAAAGGGAAGAGGATTCCATGGAAGGGACAGGGATTCCATGGAAGGGACAGGGATTCCATGGAAGGGAAGCAGATTCAGCCATCCCAGGGGCTGCTCCTCTGGGAGGGGACCAAAGGCAGCCCCAGCTCCAAAGGGCTGGACTGGCATTCTGTGCATTAAGTGTGACTCCACAGCCATAGGAAACCCAAGTCTGTTTAAAACTATGATTTTGCATTTCCAGCTTCCTCATATATTTTAATGGAAGACAAATGGAATTATGGACAGTGCAAATTATTTTTCTCAAGTGAGAAAGAAAGGAGAGGTTGCCAGGCTAATTTATTTGCTTTTGTTTGCATCTCTTTTTCCATGATTATCTTGACAAATGAGTTTACTAGCAGGAATGTTTGGTAAAATAATGAAGCAAATATTGTTAAATATTGTGATTATTCATGGCAGAAGCTATAAGTCATGTTTCTCCAATTGGAAAAGAGAAATGTGTTGTACAACCTACATACCCATTCAAAAAGAGCTTGAATATTCAAAAAGCTCTGCTTATGAATGAATTACATAAAAAATTATGCATAGATATTATTCAGCAAACAGTTTGAACATATACATCAGAAAAACTAGTTTGTTTGGAAAACTTGCAAACACATAATGGAGCAAAGAAATTATTCATTATGAATTATTTGCACAGCATCTGTCTTACTTTCTCATGTTAATTGCCTCTGCTAAACCACATTTTCACCCCCTCAGTATGTAAATTTAAATGATTTTGCATATTTTCTGAATATCCAGTAAATGCAAGTTTCATTACCTTACCGCTTACATTTTTTTCTCTCTAATTGTACTGGCATTTATATAATTTTAAAATTTGACCTACCAGCTTCCTGTAGATTGCAACCTTTTCCTCTGGATTCTGATTATTGCCTAAAAAGATTAAAACACATATTAAAAAAATTAAACCCATGCATATTGACTGCATTTGTGAAAGATCTCATAAGGTATGTGTTAATTCCTAATGTATTTATAGAAGCTAGGGCTTGTTTTTAATCACAAGACTTTAAATGTAATTATTACAAATCTAGGACATGACCCACAATTGATTTGGATTAACAGAGAGAATTTTACTGACTTCTCAGAACCTACAGCAGACCTACAGGAACTGGGTGATTTATCACCATATCCTTTTGTGCTTCCTAAGAGGTACCACTCTTGTGTAGAATTATTCGTTCTACAAATACAAGCTGATACATCAGGCAGTCTGACTTCTTGTAAAAATATCTTTATATTCCTCTGAATTTTGTGAAATTGTGGTTCTTAGACCACTGACTCATGTTGTCACTCTAAGAAACACTGTGAGAAGAAAATGTGCACATGGTATCCTGTCTTTTCTTTGCCATCACTTCATATCACCAGCAGAAATAAGTGTCTTGTCCAAAGTTGTCTGGTCTTAGAAAATAAATGCAAGTTTAACCCTTTGGGCCTGTTAACATAAATGGCCCCCTGGCAAAATCTGTCCCCCTGGATCCCTGAGAATGGGCCAGCCAAGAGAAGCCTTAGGATTGTCTCTCCTTTGTCAGCACACACTTTATTAGAGACCTGCAGAAAGCACTCAGAAAGCCTCAGTGCTGTGCTTAGAAGCCAAGCTCCTTGAGAAGTAGAAATACACACTTTTCTAATGGCATAAAACCTTCTGTTTAGTATTCCATCCTCAGTGTACCACAAAATACATAACCCCTGAAATTATTGTTTCTATTTTATACTGAGGTTACAAAACACTGCATTAACATGGGTAGAATGAAACATCCTTTTTCATTTATTTGCTGTGGGCAGAAACCTGGCTGAATGCTTACAAGGAAGTGTTTTGCAACAGCCATTAGTCCTGTGCCAAGGCACAGGAAGCAGATGTTACTGCCTGCACATCTCTAAAAACTCAAGTTTTCTAACATTCTAATGGATCACAACAGGGGAAAAGAAATGGGGATATAGTGCTATAATACAGTATTTTTGCATCAATATGAAATTTCACTAACTTGTGCTCTAAAGGTATTTGTGGGGCATAACAGAATTTCTGTCACAAGAAGTTCTGAGTGCACCACAGAGACCTCAGCAGTATTTTCTGCTGCTGAGCCATCCACCCTTCTGTGCTGTGATGCACCAGGCCTGGCTGTCAGATCACATCTGAAATGAGCAGCACCAATACAATTTTGGGCCTCATCTTCAGCAACTCATTTTTTTGTAATATACCTTTAGGCTACTAAGCACTTCTATAGGTTTCTCCTCAGGATAGGCTATGTTGTCCTGTGTGCTTTAGCAGTTCAGTGAGCTGAGCTGATTCAAATGAGCCTTGAAATGTTAAATACAACTTGTAATATCAAATGCTCTCGTATCAAATAATTTTCTTCCGGTGGATCCTAGGGAGATTAAGGACTCATGCAGTGACTGAAAAGTCCACTACTTACATCAAATATCCCAGCACTGGCTATATCATTATCTGCTCACTGGAGGAATGGCTGGAAAATACAGCTGCAGCATTTCTGACTTGATTTGTAAATCAAGCATATAAGGAGCATCTATCAGGTCCATATGGCAACAAGTGAACGTGAAATGTTGACTAACTGTGTCAAAGTGAGACCAAAACCTTTATGTACAATCTTGAGGTGATGTTTTCTCTGTAACTGGTGTAGAAATTAATTTTTGGGTAAGAGAGCAAACTAAATGCAATATGGCTGCACTTCAAATTTTCCTTCCTTCTGCTTATCTCCAAGCCCAGAGAAAGAAGTTGTCTCTTCTTTATTGTTTTTCTGATTTTGCTTTCATATCTTGCACCAGTGTCTGTTTACAGCTTGCTTACCTTCCTTTCCTTCTCAGCTGAATTAAGATGAACTCTGGTTTGAATCATCCAAAATGCCTTCACCCAAACCACTCCTGTGTGTTCAGAATTGAGGTGTGGGGACTATCAAGGCATTTGTTGCTTCTTTCCCCCCACCTTTGCTTTGCAGAGGCAGAACAGACACTGAGAGAAGGGTGCTTGTTCTCCTTGACATCCTGGGCCTGCTCTGTTTGCCAGTGCAGCCCTTGTGTCCCTGTGCTGAGGCTGAGCTGGGTCTCCTGCCCTAATTCTGGCACGTTCTTACTGACACACATTTTTGTGCTATGATTAACTTCATTATCATATCATAAAGCAGCAGTATGATTTTGATCGATGCACTTCATGGTAGCCTTATAAAAACCAAATATTTTGAAAGGTAATTAGTAAGTAAGTCAGTGTGAAAACCAAGAGGTTGTGTTTTCCGACTGGCATTCTCACTGTGAGTCGCACATAGGATCAAATGGCTCTGGAGATGCTGCTTGAAAAACTCTGAGAATGGCAGTAGACTAAAAGTGGGCAGACCTCAGTGTTGCCAACAATTAAAAGAATTATATTAGCATATAGAAAATAACCCTTTCTAAATCACATTTATTTCAGGATCCTATTTCAGGAGAAAATGTGGAGTCTTGATACCTCTGTGGAACAACTGTTAACTGCATAATGACAGTCACAGCATACAGAAATGAGTAGGGAGTACTTTCATGGAAAGCATATTGTCATTTTCCTTGCACCGAAAGTCAAAGGCAATTAAAACATAATTTAATTAGAGAATATCTTATCAGCTGTAAAAAGTAAAATTGATTGATATGCAGTGTAGGGATAACTTGGCTGCTGCTATTTGTAAAGTGATGCTGAGGCTGACAAATTAGTCACTTGGTTTTTTTATTTGATAATTTCATGTATTTTTATATTTTCTTTCACTACTGAAAGCATTTAATTAGCTAATGTTTGATTGCTCATTGTTTGGAAATGGAAAATGTTACAACTGTATTGTGATTTGAAGAGTTGTTGGCCTTGAGATTAAGCATCTTGCATGACTACATCCTGCTCTCTCATTACTAAAAATATTTATCTGATAATAGGAATTTTCCCATGATTATTTTTGTCTGTGGTACCATCCAATAAGATGTTTTAGTCTCCAGCTTAAACATCACATAAAGCTGGAAACAGGTCAGCATAGCTCAGAGCAGCTCCAAGTCAGTGAGCAATCTCCTCACGTGGAAGAATCCGTATCCCTTACCCAAGGGCTGAATTTGGCCAGGCAAGGAGGAGCCAGTCAGAAGGGATGAACACTGACAAACCAGCAAACCTTTTCCTATTTTTTAAAAGCCACAAAACAAAAGGGATAGCCAATTTATTTATTTTTTTCTTAAAACATCCCTCTTCCATTCATTAATCCAGGAATTTGTTCTCAATCATTACTTCAGTAAAGAGCTGCAGGGTGGTTTGAGTTAATAAATATTAACAAAATATCCATGCAGGTGTCCTTTTCTGTTAATTCTATTCTTTAGAAGAGGAAGAGTTGATGACATAGCCTCATGTTTTTTTGGCTATTTCTAATATTTCTATTCTGCTAAGAGAATATAAGCAGACTAATGTCCATATGGATTCCAAATTAATGCATTACTTCCCTCAGAATGAGCACTTCTACAAGAAAATCCTAGGATACTTTCAAAAAACTGGTAAATAAATTCATTAAATAAATAATGTAAAGTTATAAATTAAATTAATAATTTAAATTAGATTCAACATTTGACTAAAACCAGATGCCAGTGCTTTAAGGATAGGATTCCTGAAATTTGTAATGTCTCTGTCCATAGAACTTCTACTTCATTTGTAGAGATTAACTGGGTAAAGTAAGAGATTAATCTTTGCTTGAATAAAATAATATCTTCAAGGTGGGTTTTTGTTGTTGTTTGTGTGTAGTTTTTGGTTTGTTTTCTTTTTAAGGTTTCAGGTCAGTTTGGGATTTTTTCCCATATAGAAATCCATTCTTCTTGGGTCTACCAAAACCTTTTTGCAGTTTGGCAGCTGTGGATTTTCCCTGCCAGGAAAATCTCTATAGAGGCATTTATTCCTGTGAAGCCCAGTTTTCTATGTGGGCTAACTTCTTTCAAAGTGGAGACCCATAACAATTGAATATGATGAATAAGGTAATTTCTGCTTTACTCAAGGAAAGGATATCAGTGCACACGTGCACCTTTTTATATTAGAATCAATTTCAGAGGGTAGGTTTTCATATTAAATAGGTTATGAATAACAATGGTTTCATTTAGATGCAAGAAAATATACAGAATTCTGTATAAATATTCTAACAGTCTGAGAAGGGAAAATAATTTGAAGAAGTAACTCATTAGGTCTGACTTCACAGTGATACATTTAATTAAAAAATAACTAAATCAATTAGTTGTTTCTCAGACTGTTGGAGACAACTGCTTTCAGGTATATCAGGTGTTATATATAGATTTATAAAAGATGTATAATAGATATCATAATATGCAATTGCTTCTATGTGAACAGGTTTTTAGGAGCTGGTTGAAAAAGCTTATTTAATTTAAAAAAATCACACAAAAAGCTGTATAAAACCAGCACCATGTTCCTGGAGACTCATAAGTACACGTCTAGAGATGTCTATTAACTACAGTCTACTGTAGTTGAAAATGTCCCTGCTCAGGGCAGGGAGTTGGCCTTAGATGACCTTCAAAGGTCTCTTCCTGCCCAAACTATGTGATGATTCTCTAAACTAATACCTGAGATTCATTTAAAAGTTTGTGAACAAAACCAATGAGAAAGGCTTTAGCTGCATCCAAAAGGGATGCTTCATGAAAAGCCATGCAGGTAGTAGGTTAAAACATTAAAGAAATAAACCAGAATTAGTGATTTCACCAATTAAAAGTAATTAAGCAATAGTTACACAGCCTAATAAAATACCTCTGGGTTTTGCTGCTCATTATAAACACCTCTGTACTTCACATACTTTGTACTGTGAATGTATTAAAAATACCTGAAAGCAGTAGGTTTGCCAAAAAGGCTTGATCACCTTTAAATAAATAACAAAACAACTTCTCAGAAGTGATGGCAGGCATGAGCAGTGTTCACAAACTGTTAGCTCCCCTCCAATTAATTTTACAAGATGCTTAAAGCTCTCATGCTCACCTGTGGAGATAAAAACCTTCCCCAGTCTGTGCATGAAGGTGCCATTGTTTTCCTTATTGCTATTGAAAATATTGTACCACTGTTGAATGAGGGTGTAAAGAATTCAGAAAAAATGCCAGTTTGTGGATTTAATTTTGTGCTTTCAGTGTATTTCACACAACTGGGGCTGGGTTGTGCCACTGCATCCACAAACAGCATCACCACAGGTGCTCACACCAGCAGGCTCAAGTGTCTGCAGGAACACAAACTGTACTGTGAGGAGGAGAGTGAGACTCCTAATTTAAAAGATCCAGCCATATTTTTGAGTCTTCATTACCTTTACAGGGAGCAAAGAGCAGCTCTAAGCCAGCCAGCAAGATAAAACCTCCTCTCTTCAGTTACAAGGAGATCTAGAAGAGGGATATCTGCTCTTTGCTTTATTATTTTGTGGGTTTTTTATGGGGAAGATAAGGAATATCTTAAGGAACACATTACAGGAATCATATTTACTGAAATAGTTTAACTTTATGTATCAATGATCAAAAATATTTTTGTTTAGCCTAAAATTTCCCCTGGGAAAAAGAAAAGATTATGTGATATATGTGATGTGAAGACATTTCTCCTAAATGCATATTAAAGAAGAGTTCACTACAGACAAACAATAAATTCTGGGAATGCAATTCTCTAACAGCCTGGAAGAGATGGCTGTTTTAAACAAGAGTGATTTAATGAGCCAATATACATCTGGGAAGCTGAAGAATGCTGGCAATGTCCACCTCAGTGGCAGCAACCACACAGTCCAAAACTGTGTTCACCCAAATCTCCCTTTCCTGTTTAAAAATCCTTCTCAAATCATTTGATGCTAGCAGAAGCCTGTCAGATGTTGTTATGAATTAAATAAGATTAAAAAAAAAAAAAAAAAGACTGGGAGGAAGGCTCTGCATGGTGACAGAATGTGTTTTGAGTATTTGAAAATTGCAGAACCATTGAGTTTTTACTAATGTGACCAGTTTCTTAAAAAATGGTTATCTCCCTAAATCTTCCTAAAAAAACCCTGCAAATAAGAAACTAGGCAGGCAGTAATATATTTTGATGCATATTTCACACAGAAGAATCCCAAAGCCTGACACAAACACTGCTAATCATGGCCTGCTGTAGACTCAAGGATAATTTCACTGCTACTGAAAGGAACTTGGTCCCACATTCCCAATGGCAGGTTTCTAATAGAGTACAAGAAACCCTCAAAAGTTCTTTTAGGTGATGGCAGGCCTGACTAAAATGGTAATGGATTTTTGGCCAAGAAACTCAATATAAAGGCAAATAGAGAAGAGCTGTGTTAGTCAAACAGAAGTTATTGGGCTCAGAACAGAGTAAATGGATGAAATGACAGATATGCTGGAGAGAAGGTCAGGTTACACAGTGCAATGATCCCCTTTGGCCCTCAGCAGGTGATCCTGGGAAGCCCTGCTCGTGCTGCAAGTCTGTAATTCCTGTAGCTCTATTGATTGACTTGTGAGACCATACACAGTGAAGATACCTGTGCCTGATTACTGACAGCATTTGGCCACCAGTGATGTCAGTAACAATGTGTTTAAGTAGAATTATGACTTGCATGTTTTTAATTTCACAGCAAGATCAAGGCCTAAGGAGGAGAACAGGCGTATTAATTTCCTAAAGGGAACAGCATAAAGTGCATTTTTGTTCACTGTTTCCCACCATTGGTATTACCAGTGCAGCTTCTCTGCAGCAATAAGAGCTGGAACAGAAAAGTCCCAGGAGCTGTTACTGAAACATCAAAAATCTGTAGGTTTTTTCAGAGACCTCTGATGGGCATGCTGCTGTGTGCTAACATTCACATCACAGCTCCCACTAAGGAGGGACTGCTGAGGTCACTGGGAATTTTAACAAGGAGAAGTCCATTCATGTGTTGACACATGATGATTTACAGATTATCTCCATGCAAATAAAATTTTTACAAAGAAATCAAGCAGTGTCATAAAGGAAAACCAGAGTTCAGAGCTCACCTATTTCTGATTCTGATTCCTGACTCTGTAAAATGGACATTTAGTGTGTACTTCATAAAATGATGCAATTGGCTTTTTGTTTTCAAGCAACATTAAGAAAAAATGAAAACTAGCAAATTACAGTATAAATATCCTGGTGGAGACCTAACTCTAAACTATTGCAGCCTCACCAAGCCTATGTTCCACATACATGCAATTTATTTTATGTGCAAATTACAAAACTAGTGTTTAAAGAAATCGGTGTCATACAAATTTGTAATATCGAATATTAATTTTTGACAATAACACAATGCAACTAAAAATCCATCTGAATATACAGAAGGGAAAATTTTGCATTTATATTATGTATATCCTTCTGCTCTTACAAATATATTGGGTGTTGAGTTTTCACGGATTTCCCTCATTATCCAATTTTCAAAATAAAATCCTGAAAGATACCCGTAGCTGTTCACCAGGATATCACAGTTATTTGTATTCCATTTCCCACTTTTTCTTCTGTAATTTAACACAGGATAATGATGTATGGGGGGAGAAAAAAGCCTCCAAATATATACCAGAAAGTATACCAGCCCCTTACTGAAATAAAGTCAGGAAAACTAGTTTTACTTTCTAAAAACCTATGTTCTCCTATAACAAACCCCCATGTTCAATTGTATTAATATCATTATTTGAGTCAGAAATATTACTTTAGCAGGTAATCTATTCAAAAACATTTTAAAACATTCCATAAAGGGGACTTTGGTTAAGAGAAAGTGTTTGCTATACATATTTTATTGCTACTCTATCAGTTTCTGGTTTGTTATTCTTAAAAAGGTTTTTTGGCTTTGCTTAGTCTTCATCTATTTGATGTTCATTAGTCAAAGCAAATAACAAATTGGAGTCATGTGATAATGTCAAAGCTGGCTGACAGGATAAGTAAAATTATATCAATGACCACTGGGGCATGAATTGTAAGTAACTATCAAACATAAATACACATGAACAGATGAAGACAGGTTATGTTTGTGTCAAAATGCACCAAAAGACTCACACAAAAGACTCAGTGAAACCAACAGCTAGGAATTTTACAAGTTTACCAATATATTACCCCAACAAAAAGTAGAATTTTAAAAATAGTTATTTTCTTTTGGCATATTCTAAATAACACTATGTTACAGTGAAAACAACTCACTTAAATATTCTAACATTTAGTAAATGAACTAAACAGTGTTTCCTGATGACTGGTCAATAGCCTGTCATTCTGTTTACTTGGCATTTCCAAAGGATTGCTCAGGTATTTTATTCATACGTTGAAAGTTGCAGGTGGTAACTATTTGACTGGATAAAATCCTACAGATAATAAAAGTACAGATTAGGCATTTACAGGTTTAGTTTCACAATTTAATAAATCTTTACAATTATACTAGCAGTGAAAATAGGCAAGGTAAGTAAGTTTCTGAAATAGTAGCTTTGGTTAAACCAGCAAACATTTGTTTAAGAAGTTTAGGAGTGTGCCAGAGGCTTTAGAGAAGTCCAGATAAATATCATCTGTAGCCCTTCCCTTGTCCACTGATGTATTCATTCTATCAGAGAAGCTCAAACAATTATTCTGAACTTTATGAAGGGATCATTAATTTTGAATTCTGATGTCTTACTATGTATTTCTGCCTCTCAGTTGGTAGATGAAAGGACGGGAGCAGCATGGCAATTCCAGGAGAAAGCACGAGATCTCTCAGCCCCATTGAACCCAGAGCCCTCTCCTGCTCTCTCAGGCACAAGGGAGCACTTCAGGGATGCTCACAAACCCCCAGCCTGCCCTCTCTAGGTCTCTGTATGTGCTGTAGGTTTCTAAAGCAAGAATCTTGGTCCGGTTTAGATTACTGCTTTTGTCCAGCACGTTCAGCTGTGGATGTAATACTTCATGGCTGGAACATGTGAAAACACATGAGGATAACCAGAGGGGAGGGCAAAAATGAAAAGCATGTCTGATACCCTGAGGCATCCTTTGCTAAGGCACTGCTGGCATACTGTGGCCCTTGGTGGTCTCTGTAGGCTATTTCTTGTTGAAGTCTAGCACCAGGAGGATTTTCATTGCAAGTTTTTCCAGGATGTTTTCAGAGATAGTAGATACTTCACTGAATTTCATATTAACAAGCTATGATATTAAATAAAGTACTGAAAATCTTAATCAGAGTTATGAGTACCAACAAGAAGCAAAGTAGCTGATAGATTAGCTGTTGAACAAAAGTTTTCTATGATTAATTATATTATAGTGCACTAATTTAGTTTCCTCGATCTATAACTTCAAATATCTATACTAATTAGTTGCCAACCTACAATGTAATAAATGAGATAATGAAATAAAGATGTTTTAAATATCCATTTCTATTACATGCACAATTCGAAGCATGTAAAAAGACAAGATGAATTCTGATTATTTTTTTCTTAAGGATATATTAGCATATCATTATGTACTTGAATGCCAAACAATCACTTTCCCACAAGAATAATGTTCAATTACTAAATCCACAGGAATTTGAAAATAAAACAAAATACTGCACATTAGATGGAGGCTGGCATGGGTTAAGTTTACAGAGACATCACACCTTTCTCCATCACATTTTCACCTGCTCATGTGATGCACAGTTTTTCTTTGATGGAAAATTCCTTTGGGTCTTCTTGGTGTAAAGCTGTTGGTGCTTACAGCAAAATTTGCAGAGAAAGTGGTGAACAGAGAATGTTTTCACTCAGTTGTTAAACCAGAGAAATATCCACAGCATTTTTCACAGTTCGTGAAAGGGACCATCGATTTCTGTTAGCTTTGTTCAATTTGGGGACAACTTATATGAGCTTATTTTCTTCTATGAATTTGGTTGGGGGAAAGAAAAGAGTTCTTTTCTGAATTTGTTTTAGAAAACTGAGCTCTTAGGTTCCAAATTTAGACTGAAGGAATTGTAATATCCTCCATGGAAGCTGAAGAAACTCTTAAGGAGCCTTGGACTGAGCAGTATTATTCATTTTACTGAAAGCAGTGATGACAGGCAAAGCACGAGCAGTGTGGCTTGTTTTGTATATCAACCTTGCATGTTTTCCTGTCAGCTTTGTAGTTTGTCATCCACAGCTTTGCCTCCAAATAGCATGAACTTTGAGGACAGCAAGCTGAAATGAAAGACTCACTGCCTCCTATAGAGAAGAAGCAAGGCCACCAAGGAATAGCAGAATATCTGTTTATTCCACATCATGTAGCCTAAATTGTGGAAAAATATTTCATTACTAGTAGAAACATATTACAATTCTGTTAATGGTAGTATAATTTGTTGTTACTATTTGGAGTGAATCTGTGAGTAATCTAGCTCCTATAACAGATGAAATCATAAAAGAAAATACTAAATGCAAAATCTGACATACAAAAGCAAAGAATGAGCTGGAACAGCTGCAATAGCTTATTATAAATACTTGTCAGAATTGTTCAGCTCGAGCAGTGTTTGCCAGCTGGAGTGCAGTTGTTCTGAGAGGGAGGTGAGCTATCCCTCCTCTCTACGTGGAGAAACGACCCAGCTAAGTGAGCAGAAATGCACAAAATGCCCTGGTGTGTCACTGCAGTGTTTTACTGCTGGAACGATTCTCAGAGACAGAAACGTTCCACCACTCCAGGCAGTGCTGCCAGAGCAGTGCCCGGCCAGGCTGGAGCACACAGGGGGAGTTCAGGCTTCTCTCCCTGCAATCCTTCTATAAACTTTATCAGCTGTTGGGGCTGTTTGCCCTTCTACAGGTGTGAGCCGTGGATGTGTGGTCGGTGCTACAGTCTGGGTACAACCTGCAGAATTTTCTCCTCATTCTGCAGGGCTGGGAATTGTACCTGCCCTGAGCAGCTGCATTTGTGACACGACACATCCCATTACATCCCACTTACAATTTACCCAGTCAGGTTAGCACGGAGAACATGAGTTGGCAAGGTGATAAAGATTTGTAGCATGTGAATTGGAAAGGAGATACAAACGTCTACTGATGTTCAAAATAAGTGCAAAAGGGCTTTTTCATTAATTAAAACTGACATACACTGAGTTCATTAGTCTGAAGTTCTATAGCATGTCAGCATTATGTTAGAATCATTATAATATGCTGGAAACACAGCATGAGACTAAGTTCACACAGACTTGCAGTTATACTGGTCAAACAGCACTATTCAAACTGTTTTATTTGATGTTTGATCTAAAGCCCATAAGAGTCTGACTATTGCATTCAGTGGGCATGGAGTTCAGCCCTTGATGAAACAGTGCTTGATCCTTGTATAATTCCATTACTTATGTTACTTGCTGAATATATTATTTCTTACATAATTCTTTACAAGTAACTACCTTTAAGTAACTTTACAAGTAACTTAAACTAGTTTAAGGTAGAATTCTTAAAAAACTCAGACCACTTATTGTTGTAGTTTTCAACCCTTTCAAATCCTGTTTATTAGTGCCTCCCTTCTTCCCTAGTATCAGGGGGAAAAGGGGTTTTACAGTAACAAGAAACATTTAGGTACAACTGAAGACTTCTGCATGCTCTTAGCTACAATGCATCACATCTCTTATGTTCATATGATAAAAATCAGTGCCCCTCACAGTGACCCAGAGCCCCCTGTGCTTCACTTTGTGCCCATTGCCATGGGCCTGCCACTGGAGCATCCCTGAAGGAAGCCTGGCTCCATCTTCCTCACAGCCCCCCTTGAGGAGCTCACACACCTTCCCGAGACCCCCAAGCATTCCTTTTAACATACTGGGCAGGCTGAACAGTCCCAGCTCTCCTGTGCAGATGGTTCAGCCCCTTCAGCACCTTCGTGGCCCTTTGCTGCACTTTCTCCAGTACTTCCAGATCTCTTTTCTACTGGGGAGCCCAGAAGTGGACACAGTGCTCCAGATAGCACAAGGAAAACATTTACTCACAATAATACATAATCTAATAATGTTAGTAAATTATGAGAACTTATAGCTAAAAAAAAATAGGAAAATTGGAGTCAAATGTTTGTACATACAGACACAAAGGGAATGAGATTTCAGGTGCATAACTGAGTAAATGAATGCAGAGAACTTTTTGCATGCTAAACAATAGCATAGTAAGCATATCTGTGGTGGAGAGGATGAAACATGGCAAACCATCCATTAATAAGTATCTATTTTCCTTGACAAATGCCTAATTATTCAGCAGAGTAATTTAATGTTCTGTATTAAGCTAAGAGGCACACAAATTAAAATACCCACATCAATGGGCTCTGCTCAGTATTCCCTGCTCACTCCTACCAAAACATTCACAAATCTCAGCAGAGAGTTTTCCTGAGATCAGTTAGTAATGTTTTGTACCCAGCACATGAGCCCTTAAATCTCTAAAGTTGATTTTTCTACCAAACCACAAAACTATCTTTCTATCCTTTTGTTAAGAATCCTCTCTGTCCACGTACTTTACCTCTTACATATTCCAAGATGTAACTCAATTAAAGCTGAAGAATGAAAATATCACAGTTTAGGGCAAAGCAAAAAAAAAAAAAAAACAAAAAAAAAACTTCACTAAGTCTTTGTTAAAGACACCCAAATAAAGCCAATGAGAAGTACATGTATTTCAGGTGAAATAGAAGGCTTGAATTGGAAGCCCATGGAAACCCTTGAAAAGCAGCTGCTTTTCAAGCAGCCATAAAACCAGAGAAAAACACTTCCAGGCAAAGCAGCAAGCCTGTAAGAGAGAGAGGAGATCTACTGAGTGAACAGCAACTGAAAGGAGCCACTGTGTAGAAAAGTGGCATTGCAGAATAGTTAAATGACAAGTCTGTAAAGCTTGACCCTATATATATATATATAAATAAATACCTCAAAAGCTAATGGTCCATAATTCTTGATGCCAACAGGATGAAATCAAGTAAAGGAAAGTGATGAAACAAGGATCAATGACAAATTATTATATGGTATTAATTTTAGGAAAATAAAGACAAGGAGGATTTAGCCACACTAGAAGATCCTGTACTGATTAACAGTAAATTGGTAACTGCAGTAGCTTGGAAGTTAACAGCACTGAATAATAATGAACTTAAAAAGTAAGTAGCTGAACTTCTCACAAGGTATGCTATTTCTTTTTATATCAGGGTAAAATTGAGAGGGTAAAAATGTTCCTGTCTTAAAAAGTAAGACAAGCAAAGTCTGCATCAGTGTCAGATAGCCAACAAACAGAGCACTTGAAGGACATATATTCATCAAACACAAAAACAATGCTAGGAGAGGATCAAACATCTTTAATTTCCAATTTACTGTATGAAATGCAGAAGCATTCAGTTGGAACATGCAGAGGTCACATTCCACATACTCTAACACATTACGTGCCAGTAGAGTTAGCTATGAGTTTGCCCTAAAAAAATATGTGTGTTTTAAATTGCACAATATCTGCATTTACTTCCTAATCCTTTTTTTTTTTTTTCTCACCTGAGACCAGCTTCTCCTTGAGTACTCTAGAAAACTGATCTTAATGACTGTACGATTTTGACCACAACTGAGACTATTTGGCAATGCCACTCCTATCATGGGACAAGGAGAAGGGAGGGTTATTAGAAACCACACTTTTATCCTAAGCTTTCTCTGCTTTTTGTGTGTGCCTATGATGATGTTTTCATGCGTTTATCAAAACAATGCAGCAACAACACCTTTCATCACTTCCTTTCATTGTGGAATCTGATAATACTCCACATGCATTGAGTCTCCCATCTGGAGCAGCATGTGCAGTACTGCTTTCTGCCTAAAGGCTGGATTCAGGGAAGGACCTCCACCTGGTCCACCTGGAAGGATTTCACTAGATAGGAGGGCAGAGGGTACACTTGGGCCAGGTTAGGGTGTGAGCATGTTTAACTTGATCCTCAGTGTGCCTTTGTGCCAAGTCAGCCCCTCTCAGCCTGTCCCTCCTTGCAGGGGAGGTGACAGCCCTGGGCAGAGCCAGCTCCCTGCCTGCCTGGCCTGGCTCTCAGGAAATCCACCCACGTGCCTGAGAATGGGGCCCTGCCAGGCTCATCCCACTTCCCTCACCACACACATCCCTCTCCTCACGTACTGCATTTTTACCCAGGCACCCTTTAACACTAAGCACACACCCAGTGCAGAGATCAGAGCTGAAAGGAAAGGCTTCCTGTGCTACAGCCCATGAGAGTTCTGGTGCCCTTTCCCACCTGTGGAATAAGGCTTGAATCCCCTTCTGCATCATGGCAGAACCTCAGCTGGACTGTGAGAGTGACTTGAGTGAAAAGACTCAGGCTCTCCATTTCCTGGGAGAAAGCTCTGGTTTTAGCAGATGAAGGTATTGTTGTAGTCATAATAAATTAAGGGTAGAAGCAAAACCTGCAGGAAAAGTAATTATCTTTCTAAGTCTAACTGAAGCAGCAGCACCAAACCCCCCCTGTTTTCGGATCTGGAGATTTGTTGGTAGGCAGGATGGGCATTGGAACTGATACCATTGCCTTCCAGTGGGCTCCAAATTGATATGGGGGCTGTCAGAGCATCTGTCAAAGGCAGGGCAAGGAAGGGAGACAGATCAGCCCCAAATCATAATTCCATTTCCCCTTCCAAATCATTGTACACCATCATCTCTCATCACCTCCAGGCCAGTGATGAGCATGCACTAAGCCCACTTATGCAGACTGTGTTAATTATTGTTACACATCACACTGCAGGGTTACACAAGATATATGGATTCATGTATGGCAAAGCTCCATGTCAAGGCATAAACTTTCATTTGACAGTTGCAAGGTTTTGTTTGGTTGGTTTATTTTTATTTACTTTTTAAATGTTTGTGGTAAGGATAATTTAAATGTAATTTTTTTAAGACCATGGCGTGCTATCCTAACAAGCCTGGGAAAATACAGCACTGTCCAAGGGACTCTCTGCAGCCCAGCTTAAGGGCAACAAGCTACACTTTCACTTGGCTAAAACCTCTCTGCCTGGGAGCTGGGAAGATGAGCCTGCAGAAAGGAGGGTACTGCATGCTCAGCTTTGCCCAGGAAGGTTCCATGTGTGCAGAACAGCCCTGAGCTCCCAGGCAGCTCAGCACCTGTCACTGCTGCCTTTGGGGCAGTTTGCTCTCTCACTCAGGTACCAGAGGGGCAGAACCCCCACTTTAGAAACGAGGAGAGAGGCAGAAGCAACTGACACAACCTGCAAAGTTTTGCACAACCTGAGCATGGGTTTTCAAGAAAGCATTTTTTGATTTATATTGCTGTACTTCTTACAAGTTCATTACTGAATATAACACTTAGATTCTATTTTTTGATATGAACAATAACTTATTTCTTAGCCAGTCTCTCCTGCAGCCAATAACTATTGTCTCTTTTGTAAACTGCAGCCCCTCTTGTTGCCAGTAATATGTGATTTGGGGAAATGATTTAAATGACAAAATGCTAACTTGCAACAACAAAAGAAATGACACAATATAAACTGAGCTTTAATAACTAAAAAGATCTTTAATTAAAATTGCTTTCTATTCAGGGGCTACAGTTTTCTTTAACCAGCTGCCCTATGAAAGTTATTACCTAAAGTTTTCATTTTCCCAGTACACAGCTGCAGAAAAGATTTTATTCTGGTGAATGAAGGGCTGAACAACAGCAAGGACAAAGCTCACTTAAACTAACAATGGAGCCGTGGCAAAAGTCATAACCTTCTGCTGTCTTAGGGGAAGCACACTTTCTGAATATAATCTCTCTGATTATGCCTAGTATGCAAAATGCAGTTTTATAGCTGCAGCTCAAATAGATTTCAGTATTACCACTGAATACTAATCACTGATGCAAAAAACATACAGCTCCCTCAAGGCATTTCAAAAATCTTGATTATTTAATCAGTGCTCTTGATTTATAAGGCGAGCTGGTTGATGACTACCAAAATGTGACACATTGGACACTATCCAGATGGAATGCCAGTTTTCATTTGAGGTTAAAGAGGTAAAACTCTACAAGAGAGGTTTTCCAGTACCCTGGACCAGAGCTAGAGTTATATCAGATGATAAATAAAACCTGGCAGTTTGGCTTGCACATAATATTAAAACAGAAACATCACTGAATTGTCAGCTGTAAAATGAAGTAATCGACTTTCTTTCCGATTATTCTCCATTTCCCCTATGGACTTTTTATTTATTTTATGTCTTCCATCTTAATGTCCCCTTACATTTTTAAACAGCACCACTTTACCTTCTTACAACTATATAAGTGGTAAGTGCTGCCTTTTCATAAACACTGATTTCCCAATCAGCTGGATACAAAATTTGAATAGTTCAGTTCCTTTTCTCTATGACCACATATATAAATATATGAATTTGAAAATATTTTTGTGTCTACATCTCTATAGGGAAACATAGGCTTAGGTATATATAACAATAATTTAAACTCCTGCCTTAAACAGCAATAGAATTGCCAACATTTTTTAAGAAACTGATGCATAAGTTATATTAATTTCTAAACAGGTTATTTCTGAGTTGCTTGGGCTTTTACAGCCCCGTGCCCATCTTTAATTGTCATCAATGATCTTCTGTTATAGGAGGATTCCATGTGAAATTTCCAATTTTTTTTTTTTTTTTTTTTTTTTTTTTTCTATTAAGATTTCAAGGAGCAGAATGATTTCAGATTGAGACAGCAAAGAACGAAATTCCTCTTTAGAACTTTAGAACTTCATTCCAGGCCTGGCCTCTGGGAGCGAGCATCACTTTGGGGACAGGATCATGTGAATACAGAGGCCAAATGTTTCAAACTCATCTTGAAGGTGTGGCCTTTGCTAGAAGCACTGACCAACGCTTATATTCAAAGCACAGTCACAACTACAGAGAATTGTTTTACCCAAATCCATGTTGGTGCTGCAGGTGGGCAGCTGCAGTGGAGCACCCAGAGGAGGCAGGGAGCACCCAGAGGAGGCAGGGAGCACCCAGAGGTGGCAGTGGAGCACCCAGAGGTGGCAGTGGAGCACCTAGAGGTGGCAGGGAGCACACAGAGGTGGCAGTGGAGCACCCAGAGGTGGCAGGGAGCACACAGAGTTGGCAGTGGAGCACCCAGAGGTGGCAGTGTGGTACCCAGAGGTGGCAGTGCGGTACCCAGAGGTGGCAGTGGAGCACCCGGAGGTGGCAGGGAGCACCCAGAGGTGGCAGTGTGGTACCCAGAGGTGGCAGTGGAGCACCCAGAGGTGGCAGGGAGCACCCAGAGGTGGCAGGGAGCACCCAGAGGTGGCAGTGTGGTACCCAGAGGTGGCAGTGGAGCACACAGAGGTGGCAGTGGAGCACACAGAGGTGGCAGGGAGCACACAGAGGTGGCAGTGTGGTACCCAGAGGTGGCAGTGGAGCACCCAGAGGTGGCAGTGTGGTACCCAGAGGTGGCAGTGGAGCACACAGAGGTGGCAGTGGAGCACACAGAGGTGGCAGGGAGCACACAGAGGTGGCAGTGTGGTACCCAGAGGTGGCAGTGGAGCACCCAGAGGTGGCAGTGTGGTACCCAGAGGTGGCAGTGGAGCACACAGAGGTGGCAGTGGAGCACCCAGAGGTGGCAGTGTGGTACCCAGAGGTGGCAGTGTGGTACCCAGAGGTGGCAGGGAGCACCCAGAGGTGGCAGTGGAGCACCCAGAGGTGGCAGGGAGCACACAGAGGTGGCAGGGAGCACACAGAGGAGGCAGGGAGCACACAGAGGTGGCAGTGGAGCACCCAGAGGTGGCAGTGTGGTACCCAGAGGTGGCAGTGTGGTACCCAGAGGTGGCAGGGAGCACCCAGAGGTGGCAGTGGAGCACCCAGAGGTGGCAGTGGAGCACCCAGAGGTGGCAGGGAGCACCCAGAGGTGGCAGTGGAGCACCCAGAGGTGGCAGTGTGGTACCCAGAGGTGGCAGTGGAGCACCCAGAGGTGGCAGTGTGGTACCCAGAGGTGGCAGTGGAGCACACAGAGGTGGCAGTGTGGTACCCAGAGGTGGCAGTGGAGCACCCAGAGGTGGCAGTGTGGTACCCAGAGGTGGCAGTGTGGTACCCAGAGGTGGCAGGGAGCACACAGAGGTGGCAGTGGAGCACCCAGAGGTGGCAGTGGAGCACCCAGAGGTGGCGGCAGTCCCCAGCCCGTGCCAGCACAACTGCCTGGCAGAGAACCAGCCTGTGCTCTGCTCTGCTTGGTGTCCTGGCTGGTATTTCAACCTGAGCTATCAGTGATAAAGCCAATAATGAACACAGATAACCACAGCCACGGCACGTGGGCAGCCTGCCAACTCGGCAGCACTGGACAGCCACTGACCTACAGGCATAACCCCAGGGAAGGATGACTTGGAGGTTAAAAGCATCCTCACAACCCAGTCCAATCACTCAAGCCTTCTAAACCCAAAATGATGAAAATTGTAATCCAAACGTGGGAATGTGGTGGAAAGTGTAATGATAAATAAGCATTAAAATTATGAAAAGTCATCATACCGACACACTGAAAAGCTACTAATACTCATAAAACTTTGTTTCCATTCCTCATTTTAAAAAGTTCTCTAGAAAATCCATCAGTCTGGATTCCAACAGCACAGCAAAAGGAGTCACAGATCTCTGTATGGCTGTCCCCAGCACACCCCCCGAGCAGACAGACGTGTGTGGCAGCTCTGCCCACGTCAGCAGCCCCCTGTGCCAAACTGCTCCCCAGCTCTAACGGTGACACTGTCACCTCCACACAGGCCTCACATCCAGGTTTTGGCAGAACTGCAGATTTCTATCCTGTTACAATGCCAAAACATTTTAATAACTGCAAGAGTTCGCTTATAAAATCTGTGTAGTTTGGGTTTGTGCCCTTCATAATTCTTTGTCTGTACGTGTAGATTTTTTATCATCTGGAGCTTTTTGAAAGAATATCTCACTTGACTGGACTTGTGGGTAAGACAATCATGGGGCAGTTCAAATAGCTGCATTATTCCATTTTCTGTCAGGAATCCAAAAAATCTGCTTGAAACACAGATGGCTATTACCCTGTCATCATCCACCTCCTCCGCTAATCCCCTCACCATTTCAACCACATTTCTCTGTGTTGGTATCCCTGAGTAGGGAAGTTTTGCACCTTCTATTTTCAGGGAAGAGCTACAAGCTGCTCTGTGAGGGTGTTTGGATGGTGGATGAGACAGTCCTGCTGCAGACAGCACTGCTGGGTGACTGCCTCGGGCTCGGGGTACCGCAGGCACATTGTCATAAATATATCACAGGTCCTCCCAGGCCTTGTGCCATGTGGACAGCATGACAAAAATAGCTCGCAGGGATTATGTCCCCACATTCCAGTCTTGCATGGCAGCAGCCACGCAGCAGGAAAAACACTGCAGCCAGAACTCGCCTATGCAGGTTAGTGGTTTTACTGCAGGGGAGACTGCTGGGCAAATCATAACCCCAAAAGGGATGGGAATCTGTGTTTACACAAAGCAAATGACACCACTGCTCCTCCAGTCTCATCCTTCCCCCCTGTCCCACATGGCCTCACTACGTCAAGGGATCAAAAAGCCGTTCATAAAGGGCTCCATTGGTTTTGAACCTAGAAAAGGACATCAAGAATATTCTGCTACTACCATGCCTTTCTGTTTCTGCTATTTAAATTGGGGCAAAATTTAAATTCTCCTTTGCTAGATTAATCAAAGTTAAACAAAGCCAGTTCTGGATGCATCTGGACCAGGAAAGGGAAGTCCCTCTGCAGCACCTCTGGTATAAAGCCACCAGGACAGTGACTGCCACCAACTTCTCTACATCCTGGTACAGTCACATGCTGTGAAATCAGCTATTTACTCTTAACCCTTCTACTTCCCTCTTCATTCCTGTATGTACCTCTCCACCTTCTCAAACTACTTTTTTTTTCAATAAAAAAACACCTAAAACATTCTTGGCAAAACATCTCATAAGAATTACCCACTGGATGGGGCTTGTGGCTAACAGAACACCACAGAAAATTATCTGAATAATTCCAGATTATTCAGATAATTGATAATCCAGATATCTGAATACTATCTAGATTATTCACCTGACACCAGCAGAAGGCTCTAGATCCATTAGGCCAGGAGAGAGAGATGATGTATTACAAGGAATTTTGGACTGCTATTTTTAATGTGTGGGCAAGTGTATGTGAAAGCTGAAAACAAAATTATTTGTAACTGTTGTTAAAACAACAACAATGCAAAAATCTGTCTTTAAAGAAGAACTTTTCTGGTTTTTTGCTGCACCCCACACTGCTGCACCTGAAACAAGAACATGTTTTTTTTTCTCCCTAGTTGACAATGCAACTGTGGGAGGAAAGGTCACACAGACTTTCTGTTCTTCAGAGAAGCTGGGTTTTAAATGCATGCTCAGCATTTCCGACTCTGAACAAAGAACTTCTTAAAGAAGTAAAATGCAATATCCTAATATTGTCTCACAAAATTCTACTTCACAAAAATTACCAACAGTAACATCAATACAGATAAAAGTTGTACCTGAAAACATTATACACATGTAGGATTTTAGAGCAAACTCTAATAAATTCCTATTTCCAACAGTTATGTTGATTGCAATCTGAGTCCCACAGATGAGGGTATCCTATTTGAATACAGGTAGCAGGAAAAAAGACTACTTCTTTCCAGAATTTATACATGCACCACATGTCATTAAAATAGAAAGTAGCAATAAATTGACTTTATTAGTGGGAAACCTGCAATTTTTTCGGATAACAAAAGGGCAATAACATTTCAATCATTGGGAAATTTGAATGTTTCCAAAAATATACTGCAATATATGTATTAAAAGTCAGGAGAGGTAATCTATCTCCTTCCAGACAGATTATTCTGATTTTCAAGGACAGAGAACTGAGACTTTATTCCTTCAGTTTACACACATACCTTTGTCAGAAATAATAACGCACTTCAAAGGCCAGAAGTTTCATAGTACTTAATTATGTGGCCTCTAACATGTCATGCTCATTGAATTCATATGATCTTATGTACTTGGGCATCAGAAGCCCTTTATATTTTCTTAATTAGAAACATAGATTCAATGCAACTTGCCAAGAAAATAAATTAAATCCATATACATCACCTGTGAGCAATAGCCCTGATTGAACAGGGCTGTTTAAATCTCTGTGGTTGGCAGTGTTCATCAGTGAATTTGTTTACAAAGTGGAAAGAATGAGATGCTGTCAAAGAATGAAAAATAAAAGCTAGATTTCTTGGGAAGGAGACATCCGTCTCTTTCTATTTGCAAGTGCTGACGAGCAGGGTTTAAGGAGGGCTAATGTCATCCATTCATCTTAATTAAAGAGTTAATTGCTCGTGTATCCTGATTTGGTTAGCTCATCTTAGTAACATGAGAAGCGTTTGCTTCCATGTATTTTATTGACTGCTGTAATGACATCATCAGCACGACCCAGGATTTATTCCTGCCTCAGCCTAAACTCGTACCTTTAATAGCCTCCTACATGATAAAACTTCCAAGAGCAAAGGAGTTCTTTAGCATGGCACAGGATACCGAGAGGTCTGTTCAGACCCTGTTAAAATGTCTCAGTTCAGCTGTCATTGAAGTATTACTTCAAAGTCTAGAGTCACGAAGATAAGTAAAATGTAATTTTAAAGACTAGTTCTGGGCAAATGTATATATGGAAATAGCATAAACCATCAAAAAATCACATATCGAATGGAAGCAAGAGACTTATTACTATTCAATTTTTCCCATCTGTAGTCATAGTCAAGTAAGAACTGACACAAAAACAGACAGGTGAGGTTCACAGCATATTCTAGGGATTAAACACCAAATTGGTTTAGTCCTGTGTTTTAGAGCACAAAGAGGGGAAACTCAGGTCTAAAGAAAAAGCAGTTAACTAACTAGAAAGTCTCTGAGGTTTTTCTCTAAAATGTCTTTAACATTTACTGCAGTTCCTGATGTTATTTCTTAAAGATTCTTCACAAATATTAAATTAGATTTTACACAAGAGGAAAATGGACAGTCCTAGTGCTTTTTGATTGATCAACTATGTGGGACTTAAAATTAAATAAGAGAATCCATTACAAAACATAATACATTGTATTTGCTTATCCTGGTAATGAGTCTTCAGAAGTGATCTATTCATGTTCTGCTGCTTTCAGGGGATCAATTTCTGTTGCTAATAACACCCATAACTTACACAAAGGGTGGAACCAGCTTCTAAGAAGCACCACACACCAAACATAACTCACCGTAACACAGGCACACTTGCTGTGAGCACACACTCAGTTTGGGAACAGTCCCAGGGTAGCTCCTGTGCACTCTCCTGAAATATCTAGAAGCACTAAGAATAATGTGATAAGGTGCTACAGCTCATCTAGTTTTATGTACTGCACAGTGAACTTCACTTTGAGGGGTTTTTAATGCCCTTTAGGCTTTTCAGATGACTGGTTCAGAGACCAGTACTGGCTCCTGTGCTTCCTCTGACAGACAGGAGAGCTTTACTACTGGGGGTTCCATGTTTTCTCAGAAGTCTTTATGTAAAATATAATTTAAAAACATCTAATAACCTCTGCGTTACAGGAACATAAAAATCCATTGCCCTTCTCATGGAATGGCATCAGGCAGTCCAGGACACAGAACTGAGTGTGGTGCAGTGGGCTCATGTCACCAGAACACGGTAGCCAGCCCAGAAGAGGAACCAGTCTGCCTGTGGCAGCCTGATGCTGCCCCCAAACCAGTCAGGCCTACTGAGAAGTCACAGGATCATGCTTCAGGAGCTGCTCTCCTTTTGGGTCTCCAGCACGATGCCATGTGGCTCAGGGACACTCCTCCAGCCAGCCCATGCACCTCTACAATCCTATGAGTGTGTGTCATGGAGAGAGGGAGCAGCTCTGGGGAGCAGCAGATTTGTTGGCTGTCACCAGCCCTGCAACTGCCTGTATGGTGACCTTTAACAAGTGCTTTCAGCTCATTCTGTCACGTTATTCCCCAAACCACCTGTGTCTCCTCTCAGAGATACTTGGAGATTCCTTCATGGGAAGATGCTGGCTGGGAGTTGAGCAGTGCTGTTGTCTCTGAGTGATTCCCTGCTGGAAAAGGCAGCGTGGCCAATGTGTGGGGCTGCAAACACAGGAGAGGACAACAACTGAGGCTGGATGAGACCAAGGGAGTCCCAACCCTGAGCTCAACACTGAGGTCTTGAAAGAACGCAGGGATGGACACTCCACAGTCTCTCTGGGAAACCTGCTTCAGTGCTGGACTATCCCCAGAGCAAGGATTGTTTCCTTATGTCAAGGCTCATGGATAGGAAGAAGGTGGCCATGACAGCAGAATTTCTCACTAGAGTTTAGATGTTATTCATCATCTTTCACAGGTCAGCTCCAATTAAAAAAAAAAAAAAAACTCTTTTTAAATTAAAAATTGTTCCAGTTTTATTTACACTTTGAGAAAATTATCCATTCAACCTTTCTTCATATACTTCAGTCTGTTTAGTGCAGAATCCCTAAGAAGAATTACAAGAATAAAACTAATAAACCACTCTGCCACTTGGACCCCTGTGGGACCAGCATTACAGAACCCCTTTTAGATCAGGCAGGGCCCAGGGGCAGCCTGGCAGTGCTGACACAGGCAGCTGCAGCCCTGCCAGGAGCCCTGAGCTCCTGGGGACACCCATTCCTGAGCTCAGAGATCCCTCCCTGTGCCACGCTGCTGCCATGGGGCACTCTGTGGGGTGGTGCAGTAACCACCATGGCAGAGCCTTCAAACCATCCCAGATATCTTCCAAGATGTCAAACATACAGGTCAGTGGCCTTGGAAACACTTTTAAGGAACTGTAACATTTTTAAAATTTGAAGTCACTTCTGTTATCTCCAGGTTTTTTTCTCATGCCTATGCATAAGCTGTAAAGCTATTTCATAAACACTTGGAATAACTAAAAGTGTCCTTGGACATAGACTGTGGACTAGAAATAGTGACTGTCCCTTTTGAAAGCTACTTTACATAGAATTGAAATAGACTGTCACTAAAGAGAAAAGTGCAACATTTTGTTGTTCAGTGGAAATGCTTTGGATAATGCTAAAATAAAATCTTTAGTGGCTTGGGAAGTAGTTAGTTCAGTTGTTTAGCAAGAACACCTTTTGATTTGTAAAGCTTCTACAATGCCTAAAATTAGCTAAGAGAAGAAAGCTTAAAAAGTTTTCTCTAACTAACTAAAACCACTTGCTGTAGCTTGAATCAAGTCAAAGTTCCTAAGAACAACCTTCTTTTGAGATAACACATTTTTGAATTACAACACTGTAATTTTTGTACACTGCATCAGGCAATGGCTACTGCAACTTCTTCCGACATTACCAGCTCCCTAATAAACATGTGCATGAAGCGGAACAGGGCATACAAGCTATAATTCTTTGGCTGTGCCGGGTAACAAACAGGTCTGATACCATCAGAGGAAAAATTGAGGAATTAAACCCTCCAAAAGACTGATGTAAAGGATTGGACATGCTAAAAGAGATGGTGAAAAGGGGCTGCTAAGAAATGGAACAACATTCAGGAGAGAAGCAATAGATCCACAAATGGAAATAAACATAACCATGAGAAAATGCTTTATCAACATAAGAGCCACAACGGAGCTGTGAATTTCAAAATAAGCAAAAACTGTTTTGAAGAAAAAGCCCAGCATGGTAGGTAGGACTTCAAAGACTTTACTGTAACAGATAGAAATGAACAAGACAAAAACTACAAAAGAAGAGAGACAAAAAGTAATCCTACTAAGACCAAGATCAACTTACTCTACGTCCCTGCTATAACCCTGTTAACCCTTTGATGCCAATGCTGTGGAACCATTTCAGTGATTACAGACAATAAATATTTCAGCACCACAGCAGTTGCTGCCTCCAGTCAGCTCCCTAGCCTGCTTTCCAACCTTGCACCCCTCGCTGTGTGTCTGCAGCACCTGCACTTCCCTCCCTGGCTGGAGGACACAACAGCTCCCCTGCTCAGCCCTTCTCATCCTGCTCCCAGCCCCAGCCCGAGACTGCCCAACTGATGTGTCAGAGAGAAGCCACAATCCCTGTGCCCTGGGTGGAAACCCACTAGGTACTGTATTTCTAATTACAGACATTAGGAAACAATACATTCAAAAGAGGAGCACACAATAGGTAATTAAATGTCATAGTGGTTCAAGGGTAGAAGAAGCAGCTATTATATGAAATATCAGTTTTCTAAGGTCAAAAACAGGAACAAAATAAAATTTTAACTGGATTAAAGGGAAACAGCAGGTAAAGCTGTGGTTTCATACAAAATACACTGCAGATTTCTTGTGTCTTGGTTCTGAATCATTGACATAAGGAGGATCTTTGCCACTGGCTTTAGCTTTAGATCAGAACTAGCTAGTAATAGACTAAAAGTTTTCTTAGAAATTTCAAAATAATTTTGAGTCCTGAGAGAATACACAGTGCCATTGGTCTGCAGCAAGATAGGGTGGAGAAAGAAATTTTAAATGGTGCTGGGGAAGCTAAAAACTAACTGGCTGACACGAAAAACTATACATGGAAAAAGAGATTTAGGCAAAAGAAGATTGAAGTCTACTGCTATATGAAAAAAAAAATGAAATTTTCATGGAATTTACTTTTTGATATCTTTGCACGCAGATTTCTTTTCTTTTGTTGGCTGTTCTCCCAGCCAACAAAAGAAAAGACAGAAGACTTCCAGACAGAAGACTTCAGAAGCTTTTCACTGAGGAAATATTTATCATGATTCATACACTTCTAAATGCCTATTTCAATCCCCTTTTTCAAATAATTTTGGTGACCATTGAAAAAGTGTGTATTGTTTTGCTCCAGTACATAGTAAGCTGTAAAAACCAAGTTCTGTACACAGCAGAACCAGATTTTCTATTATTTTAGACAGTCTTTTTCCCAGAAGAATGTCATTACTAATGACATTACAACCCTCCCCAGCTGCCCCCAAGACCTAGCTGTTTTGTAGCAGACATTATTTGACATCTTGGTTTGCAATCTCAGAAAAAGCCAAGAGAACAGAAACTGTCCTGTCAGAAAACAACGGCTTCAGAAGCTGGTAAATATATCACATTTCTATGGCGACGTGATCAAAATCAGAATGTTTGAATCCAGAGTTGTCTGCTTAGTGATTAATTGCAGATGTCAATACCAAGAGGTACCTGCAAGGCAATTAGCACTGTACTTGCCTAAATGTCACCGCACTGTAAATACAGAATGGAAATAAATAGACAGATTGGCCTGGTGCATGTTGTTTGGATTTGGAACAGGAATCTTGGAAATGTGGTTCCTAACCGAGCCAATTTTTTATTCTGTGCTGCTGATATGCTACAAAAGACTTCTCTCTTTCTTTTTTCCTGGAGTACTGGGAGATTAGTGCCACTCCACTCTCAAAATACCATGTGGCAATCCTTACTAACCAAAGCCATCATCACACTGATGAATCCCAGCAAAATGCAAAAACAAAGAAGGAACCTATACAAATTTCTGCACGTGAGGGTGCAAATGCTGAGACTGAGGTACAATTTTGTTTGCCATTGGAACCTAAATTGATAAATTTCATGATATGTTTTACAGTTGCTGTTTACTTCGATAATACTTTTCTGTCCTGTCTGCCCCAGTTTGGAGTCATGTGAACAACTGCAAAGGGAATCACAGCGACAGGCTGAGAGTTAAGGAGCACACAAACAGAGGCTGATGTCACTGCTGTGCAAGACTAAATATATATTACCATTGTATCTGTCAGACTGACATTTCATAGTTTAACTTCTATAAAAGGGAAACAATAACACCGACCACCCTCCTCCACCCCTTTTGGGGATTCAGTCATGTTTCACCAGTTGATTAAAATCTGGAAAGTAATTGTTTATAAAGAAAGGGAGGAGGGCTTTTCTTTTCATCTCATAGCCAAGATTTTATTTTTTCCGGCATTTTTCTCCTTTAAACATATTAGCTGCTGGTGGCCTTTGAAAACTAGAGGATCAGATAATGCTGGCTCTCCTTCTTTCCATCTGCTAGCCTACATAATAAGAAAACTAATATATATATTCAATTCTTATGTTAAAAAACTAATTAGTACAGATGCAAGAATCTCATGGCCATGAAGGATTTTGTGACAGAACTCTGTTAAAGCTCATCTATAAATTTGGAAATCCTTGCCTATAAAGGTCTTTTATTAGTAGCACATGCTAAACAATGATCACTGCTGTACAATGAGAGACAAATTAATGAATCAAACATTACAGATTTCATCACATTCACTCATTTGCATTTAATCTGGTTTCCAGCTCTGTCATGCATTTGCTTTTAAACGAGCCCCTGTGGATAGTGCTGCAATGTTTGATTCATTAATTTGTTTCTCAGTGTACAGCAGTGCTCACTGTTCAGTATACGGTGAAATACTTTGAAAATATTTGTTTTAACAACCTATCCTTTATTTTAACAAAGAAATAATAATCCTGAAGAAGGAAATGCTGGCCATTTTGCAACGCAGCCCCTGCCAAATCTCCCAGTTGCTACCCCAGCCCATCGTTATACCACTGTGATATTATCTGGATTAAATCTTCACAGCTTGCTTTCACATATTCTACAATTTCATAAAGTTTTGAGCCAGCTCTTTGGGTTGGAATTATGATGCCAAATTCAACTCCTGGGAAGTTGAAGGTGGCTTTAAGCCTTTGCTCTCCAGTCCTTGGATCAGTCCCAAGCAGTGACTTAGATCATCCTCCCGGACGCTCGGTGACATTCTGCCACCACTGTGCCCAGTGCACCAGCTCCTCCACACTACAGCAGAGTGGGCTGCTTGGCAAAGCCATCTCTGTGAGAGCTGCAGAACTTTGGAGCCGGTTTTTGGTTTGTAACAGCTTGAATTTGGTGACCTTACAGCACGCTGAAAGCACCATCTGTTTTAGAAGAAAAGACAGGCATGCTCCCTGGCTGGTCAGTGCACAGAGAGGGGTGTTCTGGTAATTAGATGTGTGGCTGAGTTCTGAAGTTCTTGTCTGAACCTCAAATTTTATGTATTTGACTACAACATTGCTGTGGCAATCACTGCTCATGTTTAATTCCAAAGAAACAAATACTTAGAGGTGTAAAGGCATGTTGGAGCCAGGCTTTTGGCCACATCCAGGCAGTGGCTCTTACATTTTCAGGTGCATTCAGCACCACTCTGAATCTCCACTTGCTGGAACACAAATCCAGTGGTCACCTGTGTTTTAGATGGCAAATTTAGGTGAAATTAGATCCAACCTAAGGAAATCATGTAAGGTTTATTTAGGTAAAATAGATTGCTCATGGTGCCTATGAATTTCCATCACTTATTTCTTATTCCAGACCCCAGGCTAAGCTGTCAGATAGAGCTGAGGTAGAGTTTTCTTTGAGGAGGTGCTATGAAAATCAGTATAATTCTAGTTAACTCTGCCTCAGCTCTTCCCAATACTTGTATTTTCAGTTTTATTTATTTGCTAAAAAAAAAAAAAAAAAATTCATCAACGTGCAAACAAACTAACAGTCTTAAACTGTGAATATGAAAGAGTCCTGCCATACTTCTCACTGATATCCTTTCCGTTTAAAGAAAACTCACATATCTGTTAAGCTCACCTGTTAATTAAAAGCTTGTCTGGAAAATTCCTTGCTAGTTGGAAGCAAAAGAAAGTGTAAAAACTATCTGAGTGCTGGAGCTTTGAATTTTAATTACTTACTCCAAGGTTTGTTCGTGATCCCTCAGGTGTTGGCTGGGCAACAGCAAAGAACTGAAAAAAAGAAACAAAATTATTTTGTAATTCTGGCTGTGGGGAAGAAAATGTATTGAGAAGGCTTCTAATTTTCTCTTCTTATCTTGTTTAGATTTACTCTTTATTAATGTACTTTTAAGGGAGTATCTGCACAAAAAGAAAAAGATTCTGGAAGATTACAGGCAACTACAGTGAATAATTGTTCTCTAGATTTTATATACTTTTTTAATAATATGAGAATTCCTATTGTGTTTGCCTCACAATGGAGAATACAATTATAAATGAGAATAATGCTTACAAATTTGGAATAAAGGGTACAGTTTATCTCAGATCATCGATTATATATATGTATTAAATTTGATGTGCTGTTTATTTTATGTGCATCTAAATAGAAAAGATATTAGCAGTTTTAATAAAAACTTGGGCACTTGTAGGAATTTGATTTCTCTCTCTACCCACCCATATAATAATAGCTGGCATTTTGACCATTTTCTTTCCTTCCTACATTTTTAGAAAAATGATCTTTTTTAGCAGAGCAAAATACTTCATCTAAAGAAAGAGAGTTTGTAAACTGAACATGGAGGCAGGTCTAGTTTTTCTGCTTTTCCTCATTAAAATAATCACCCCCTGCAAAGTCACAATATTTTAATAACATTAATTTTTAGTCCCCCTTTAATAAGGATAAATATCTGAGATTCTGATTTGGATCAGCAATTTTTTTTCTGGTAGGAAAAATCATTTTGACATTTTACAGAGGAACTTAGAGATTACATGAGGTTTCTGATGAATCTTTACATGTGAAAAATTTGACCATCTGAGTCAGATGAAGACTAACACGAGTTCTCCAAGAACTGGGATGAGGACTTCCATTTTTTTTCTCAACACACACACAGCATACATACACCTGTTTAAAAGATTCAGTTAACAGTTAAGCTACTACTCTTGCAAATGGACTTGCAGGCAACAAGATGACAATAGAAAATTAAATTGAAGTAACTCTGCTCATGATAAGTCAGTTTTCTTCCTCAACACTTAAGAATTTCAAATTGAAACAAAAGGTCAAAAAGAACCTAAATGGGAAACAGTTTATATATAAGCCAAATCCGTATTTATGGAGTGGAAATACTAAGCAGAAACTGAACATGTGAGTGCAACAATTCGAGTCTGGAACAGGTTGCAGGACAGTTAAAGAATCAGATGCTGCCTCAGAGTGCATTTAAGGGACTCGTAATGTTGAACAGCCTAGATTTCTTTTGCATTAAGTTCATGATGAAATTTTCCTCATCAAATGAACAAGACTTCATGAACTGTGACTGCACAAGTCATTTTTGGCTATTACACTCAGCTGAGTGCTGCTGGTTTAGCAGTATATGTTCGGTTATATATTCAAGCAGAGACTTGCTCACTGTGTTCAGCTAAAAAATCAGAATATTGTGCAAGTCAGTAATTTTAGTAGCCTTAAATGAATTAAAATATGGAAGTACATTAGGGGTGGATGAAGATTAAACCATGAGAAATTCAGTCACAGTTTAAGAAAGAAAAGAAGAAAGGAAAAGTAAAAAAAACGGAAAAGCAAACAGGTATCTATTGTCCATTTTTTTTTTGGTAGCTAAATGTTTGGTAGCTAATTTTCCAATGGAGACAACCCATTGTTTACTGCAGTTTTGCAGTTTTCTGGGGGACAGGCCTTGGGAGCAGAATCTTATTTACAACAGAAAACACATTACACTAGGAGTAGCCATGATACGTTCAGAGACCAAACCTACAATTTGTGAGACATTTTGTGAATCTGTCATTTATAAAAGAATGTCCTATGTAAATTCAAACACCAGCAGCTCTTGGGTGGATGTGGTGGTGCATCCCCACACCCCCCTTTTGAGTGACATTAAAACCCCCATTTGTGAGAGTAGGCAACTTGTAAATATGACTCTAAATATTAATATATATTCTTTCTGGAGGAATGAGAATCTGAAAAAGGACAATCCTATGTGCAGCCAGACTTCTCCAAAAGGGGACAGAGCTACCAAAGTGACTCCAAGATGATGAAAATAACTTTTAGAATACTTTACATCCAGCAGTCCAGTATTCTCTACATTTCCAAGTGTCTCTAAAAGTTGTGGTTATTTTAAAGAGCAATAAGAAGTTTTTATTCATACCTTCATGCTCATTTTTTGTTATTCTTACTTGTTGACATCCAAAATGAATTCTGATATTTTTTGCATATTGCTGTTAATTTCTGCTGCTTGGAGAGTGACTCTTCTTTTATGGCAGTTATCAACAACTACTTCTCAATATATGAAAGTTATGAAACAGAATCCTATAGAAAAATGTCAAACCATGTTAAACTCCTGTGTGATCCTTGATGATCTGCCAGCATGCCTGATCCATTTCCATTTCCAGCTATGTGCCCTGCTTAATAAATAAACAGTTCCTGTAAAACTTCTCTTTTCAACCCTCTGTGTTGTTTGAAGAAATCCATATCATATTTCAGTCAGGATCTCTTCTCTTAAGAGAACATTAGTAGTGGTTTAGGTCTGAAATTTATAAATGAAGCAAAACTTTTTGCTAGTGAAGCTTTTGGCAAAATATTTTTCCATGTATTGCACAGTCTGTTATCATCATGATCAGCACAGATTTTGTACGTCCCAACAGACTGGTCTCTCATGAGTGAGAAATTTCACTACTCCGAATGAAGTGAAGGATAAGGTATGGGATTTAGCATGGAAATCATTTGATCACTATTGAGTGCTTTTCTGGTTCTTTCCTTGGCAAATACGAAAAAAATACATCTTTCATTATGTTTGGTAGTACAGACGTGTACCAATTGAGAGATGGACTACACCTCCCCAAACATTTTCAGAAGTTGCCAATGAATTTTATGAGTGCTGACATTAAAAAAAATAGCCATATTGATCTGCATCTGTATAACTTCTGCAAGATATCATTAACCAATTCCTTATAAATTAAAAACTGACTTGGGGTTTACTGTTGTATTTGATATTATTCAATGTTAGCTGTAAAAATCATATTTAATATAATTTAGACAGATAAACTGCTAGTTTTATTTCTACATGATCTGCTTTTCTACACTTCTGTATTGTGCAGAGGAGTGAAGTACAGGGCTCCTCCCTCAGGACAGACCTGCCTAAGCTTGGTTTAGTGGTAGTACAGTACAAAAGACTCCCCAGCTGATGACAGGTAGTGTGGGATCACTTCCCAGCATATTTCACACCCAAAAGAGTGTGGGATGTCATCAAAACCTGCACTCTCCAGCACTATGCAAGACAGCTCTTTGTCAAATCTGATGTTTTTTCCAACTCTGCTAATGAGAGGGGAAAGCAAATTCAGAACATGAGCCCACACTTTAGCTTGCATGGGAGGTGCCTCTCCTTTTGGATGAGCACTGCCAGGATTGGCAGCCAGAGCACATTTTTTTCCTACTGGCATTATGACCTTTCAGCAACTTGTAAATCCCCAGTTTATACCAAAATATTATGGTGATACACCTTTTGCTAATTTCAAGGATTTATAAATGAGGATGGAATACCTTGTTAGCAGAAAAGAAAGCACAGATCAATATATCAGGGAAGGACCTGAGCAGAGCAACAATCATACTACAAATGCCAGAGCTGAGCAATTTCCACACAAATAGAACAAAGCTGCCATTGGCAAACAGTTCCAGACTCCCAGGGTCAGAGTGAGCTGTGAGCACTGCTCCAGCCCCATGGTCACCCCATGGGAAGCAGGGGCTGTGACACCCTCAGGGGCTGTGACACCCCCTGATATCCCGGCTCTGCCTTTACAAACAGTGACTCCCCAAGAACACAAAGCTCAACACTTCAAAGCAACCCCCACGCCCCTTTCACAAACGAAACAGCTCAAGTTAGCAACTTCTACTTCACAAGGAAATGCAGAAACTCTTCTTTTCTCTTTAGTTTGCAACTTCCTAGAAGAGAAAGAGGAAATAAGACACAACGTTTGTATCCTGCAATTTGCAGAGCCCACGGTTCCACATTCTCTCACCAGAACATCACGGAGGTGTGACAGCTGACCACAGCTCCCCTTGTGATACACACAACCGAGGCACGGGGTTGGTTCTTGCATGAGAATGGGGAGAAATGCAACTCTCAGTCTTGCAGCTCGAGTGCTGTGCCACAGGATGAAATTAAACTTTTTTAAAGGTAGGAGGGCCAGCTATTGCAACAAGGCTGGCTTCCAGATTTTCACACCAAAGCCTTTACTTCTTCTTCAAACCAACTCATTAGTAAAACACTTCTGCATCTCATCTACAACTTGAGACTGACAATTTCAAGTATAATTAACCTCAGATATGTTTGTAGCTCAGTTATCACCTTATTTACCCAGAGTTTGTCCAGTCTAGCCTTCCGTCCTCCTGTTCTGACCATCTATTAATGTTATGTCAAATTCCAATATTCAGTTAGAGATACAGCCTCTGCAACCTAAAGTATTAATCGGCATTTTTGAAATAGCACAGAATATATTTAATTTGAAAATAGGTGAGACAGCTAAATAATGACTCTGAGTAACAAAATTCTGTATTTTGAGATTTTTTAAGTTTGTTAAGAATAAATGGGAGATTTTCAGAAGGACTAAGCACTCAAGGTGCATCCTTCTGGAATGTCTCTCCAGACAGTTAAAAGTGGTCAATATTTCACATAATGAAAGTGTGAAATCTTGTGTAATTTGAAAAGTGTGTAATTTGAAAGTGTGGTCATTCAGCATTTAAATGATGAACAAACTTTTGAAAGCATTGCCCTGCTGTCTCTCATCACAATGTGCTGTCTTAGGTTAACAATAATTAGAGATGAGTCCCCTGAAATGATAACTGTGCACCTTTCACGAGCCCTAAATTCATGAACTCAATAACCTCTCCTCATCAATGTACTCTGTATTTTCAGTGTGAAACATTACTACTGTTTCAGCTGCTCTGTAATCTCTGAACCATGATGCCATGCAAGGACTGTAATCCTCTGCTGTTGTACAGGGTAACCAGAGTTTTTTGACATTTAAAATATCTAGCGGCATGACAAGCCGTAGTATTTGCATATACATAAATTGTGCCAGGGAAACTCGATGAGTGACAAACCATCAACAGCAAGCTGCAGCATTGCCTGTGGCTTTCACATCAAGCATGGCTGCGTATAAAAATGTTACCATGCTGAAGAAAAGCAGCCTGACCACCACAGCATCTGTTTTATATATACTCCTCTGAAAAAGAGAATTCATCCTCTAAAAACTACTGCAAAGGAGAAAACTACTTGTGTTTATTTGAAACCTCCTTGTATTGGCAATCCATTGAGGGAGAAAAAGTTTCCTTTCCAATATGATACTTGACACCAACTTGTGTGTGAGAATTTTCTTCCCCATCCAACCCTGACTATCTGCAGTGGTATCTCCTGAGGTTAAAGCAGGCTGTGATGCCTGTGAAAGGTTTGTTTTAGCTCCCTATGGCATCCCACCAGTGCCTCTCCCCTCACCTGAAGAAGCAGCTGAACTGTACAACCAAACCCATGGCTAGTGAGGATTAATGTCACAGAAAAGTAAAACATGGATTGGTTTTCATGTGACTGATAGTGCATATATTCCTCAGAATCACAGCAGAGTCCAAAGGGACATTTCATGCAGTTCAAACAAGCAACTCATGCAAACCATCTGCAGCTTAACCACATGACAGACCCAGAGGTGATTTCAGAGTTGCCAGTGAAACAAACTCGGATTCCTCCCACAGAGACAAATCCTGCTGCAAAACAATGCTGAGCATTTCACACCTTGGCGTGAGCCTTGTGAGAGCTGACCAGAAGAAAAAGAGAATAAAGTAACAATGAAAATAAGAGCTAAAAAAGAAACAAAATCAAACTTTAAAGAACCCCTGAAGCGAGAAGATAATGCACAAAGTAAAATCTCTCTTTGTTGCACAACACCCTGCTTTCTCTCCAGCTAGTAGGGTTATGTACTGTACAAGCACCAAATTTAGCATTTTTTAGTCTTGGCTAAGAAAGTTGTACAATGCAAGGTGAAAAGTCGATGTGGAAATAGGTATTAAATGCTGAAGGTTTCTGGTGTTTTTTCCTATGATGTAATTTTTTTTTTAAAAATTGCTGACGGATCCAAACTGGTATAACAGGGAATAATCATAGTACCCCTTTGGTTGGAAAAGACCTTTAAGATCACCAAGTCCAAATGTTAACCCAGCACTGCCAAGGCCATCACTAAACCATGTCCCTGTTTGGCTGACATGACCTGATATTATGCACCACAAGATGACTTCTGAGTTTAAAGAAAGAAAAGATCTTGTTTCTGGACCTCCCTTTAGGAATTACTACATTTTCTCTGTCTGTAAATTCTGATATAGTGAATGGTAGCCAGCCTGGAAAGTGTCTTTTAATAGTGAACACCTCATCCAACTGCTTTTACTTTGTGAAGATAATTTTTTAGCAAAGCAGTACAATATATTTCCTTCCTTCTTGGAAGTCTCTGTGTTCTCAGTTGCTATTTCAAATTAACCTAGATATGGAGATTAAACAACCATTTGGGAAAAAGTGCTAATCAGAGGGAAATAACACTGTCTAGTGTTTCTCAGCCAGAGTGGCTTTGGTGGGGATTAAGTCTGTAGCACAGAAAACAGAGATGACTCTCAGAAATAAGAAATGAAACCATCTATTTTCTGTGACCTCCTACAACAAACAAGGCTTGAGCACAGCAGCTGTGAGAATGCCCTGCATATGCTGGCTGATGGCAATGCAGGGTGAGTTGATTTCAGGCCGTATCCCCTGTGAATGACTGCAGAGCTGGCTTATTCATTTTGTGGCCGCACTCCAGGGCCAAGGTTTATCTCCCAAGCCTCGCAATCCTCTGTGCACACAGCTCTCCCTAGGAAGTCCCAAATAAAATTCTCTTCATCACTACAAAACCAAGTGCTGAGAGTTGGCTTTTGCAAGCACCATCCTTTCCCACCCCTTGCTGAGCCTGGGGGCTTCATGGAAGGGGACCCTTGGTGTTCACGGGACTGAGTGTTCCTGGAGATGGACAAATCAGACCCAGCAGCCTGAGGACAAGCCTGTGCTGTTAAAATTGTCTTTATAGCCAAAGGAAATAGACTTCACAGTCAAATAGAAATAGAAGGGGGAAAAAAAATCATCTGAGCCTCTAGAAGCTGTCACCAATTTTAGGAAACAACAGCAATCCTAAATGTCAGAAAGTTGTTTGAATCTGTGATCTCACACCATCAGAGACAGCAGAGGATCAGGTAACACCTTCTCCAAATTTCAGCCATCAGCAGATGATGCAGAGAGGTCTTTCAGCCTCCCTGATATGGCTGGTGAGGTCTTCCTTATAAAAAAAAAAAAATTCTGCCCCGCTAGAAATTTTTGGTGAGTCCTGGTGTGCCTCAGCCACACCTGGATTAATGTCACTGGTCAGAGAAAGCTCAGCTTACCGAAAAGATAACAACTCCCATATTCAATAAGCCAATTGCCTCCTTCCGTGGCTCCCTTGATTCCTGTGTTACTGACAAGAAAGGCTCATAGCAGTATTAAGTCAGTTTATAGTTTTTTAGCTTTTATTTTGCAAAATTGTGTTTTTCAAAAGAGTATATGAATAATCAAAGTATAAATAATGAGACAAATCAGCAAACGCAGTAATTTCTATGTGTAAAATAGTTTCAAATCAGAAATTGGAGTTATATTTATACTAATGACAACCTTAACATCCTAACAGACTCCAATTTTTGCATAAAAATGATACATTTTAAATCTCTAAAACCTTGATGGGGATTTTATACTCTGTTTATGTTAAACCAAAAAAGTGAACTTAAAGTAATCATGTAAATTGAATGATAATAAGAGTTCTTTTATATTTTTAGACTACTTCAAATGAATAATTTAAAAGGCATCAAGCAAAATATTTTATTAACATAAAGTTAATGGTATATTTTTATAGTGTCTGATTTTCAAAAATTTGTACTAAGGCATTATCATAATCAGCTCATGTCAGTAGCATGCCATTTTACATGCTTTTATTTTTTCACTAATGTACTCCCTGGCACAGACACGAAGTCTAAACTGAGCTATCACTACTGCCTTTATTAAAATACTTGTAATTTGTTTGCTTCTACAGAAATCTAAAATAAAGCGGACCCTGCTCTGTGAACTGAAATTTTTGTTCGGATGTATTCCAATGACAAATTCAAGGGCCCAGCAGTGGCATGTCCCAGCACTCTCAAAGAGAAAGAAAATAAAAAAGCATCAGCCAGGGTGTGTGACAAAAGCTGGTATTATGCTGTGAAACCGAGACAATTACAGAATGTTAGAGAATTCCTTGCCATTCCCTGGCTAGAAAAAAAAAAAGAAAAAAGAAAAAAAAACCCAAAAAAACCTTACTCAGTACCAGCTTAAGGACAGATAAAAATGATCTCACAAGCATAACATTTCAGTTCTAATTCCAAGTATAATTTCTTTCAAAACAACCACTTACTGTGTGGCAGGTATGAGTTTGTAAAACCTCACAAAACCCGCATTTAAACTTAGTTAAAATGCACAAAGTCTATACTACATTTAATTTCTTTTTAAAGAATCATTTCACATAACTTATTCAAATATTTTTTCCAGATAAATAGGGCTGCTCTTTTTATTTCTTCCCTCATCCCAAGTAAAGGACAAAATAACACTCTTGTTCTAATCAGACAACTCTCATCAATAATCAATTTAGACTTTTTTAAAATCTGTGATTGCACTTTCAAATGTGCATTGCTTTATTATCTATTCCAAAATAATTGTTTATCATGAATTCTGATATAAATATACCCCCATTTCGTGGGACGGAGCATTGCCATTGGCTTTGCTCGGAATAGATAGAGCTGAAGTCAGTCATGAACAGAACGAAAGACGAAGCAATTGCAGACTTAGGCTGTGGAAACAAACTTGGCATGTTTAATTACCCTTATCAAAGGACTTGATACTTTGATAATATACTGTGTAAAAATGCTGTAACATTTGAGAATAATTTGAATTAAAAATTCCAATTGATGGTTTGTCAAAATAAAATATAAAAAGGCTATGAGGGTAAATACGCAGCCTCATGAGTCTTCTTCAGTACTTCAGTGTCTTAATAATCACCAGTAAACATTTGAAGCCCCCAAAATGTTCAAATGATTAATTTAAAAAAGAAACAAAGCAGGGGGATTTTTGAGTGTGGAGTCCTATGACAGACTTCAAAGATTCCTTGAAAAGAGAACACTTTGTGATGGAAATATTTTTCCTTGGGGGTTTTCTACCACCATTTGAAATTTTAGATAGTTTTCCCAGGATGTTGTGCCCATTCTATTACCATCTTCTCTACAGCAGCAAAATATTATTAAAATATGATAAGATGAAGAAAATCCACAAAGTTGCTTGGTCTCACAAGTTTTGAATTAGAGGAATACGTGATGTTTTTTTTTCACTCTAATGAAAAAAAAAACAATTTGTAAGGAAAACATCATAAAATTTAAGGCAATAAACTCTTCTGATACTTGGGTTGTTTTTGATTGTTTGTCTTTGAATTGTGAATGAAACAATAAAGTATTTTTTTTTATCTTATCATTAAACACTCCTAGATGTACACTGGAGTTCCTCTTGGAGTTCCACATTTCTGGCAGTGAAATTCATCTTGTGTAGTTTTAGCTCAAAACCTAAACATGACTTGAAACACCCCACTTAGATTTTGAAATCTCAGAGGGCTCTGCTCTGCAGTAACTGCTGTTTCCTAAATATACATCTTGTGTTGGTTTATATGTGCACCCTTTTACTTAAAGACATGTTTTAAGACTGTAAAAAATTCAAAAAAACCCCATGGATATCACTTAGTTCTACCACTTCCTTTACAGAGAAAAAAAATGAAAAAAAAACCCACCCACCCAAATCCTACAATAATATACAAAAAAAAATCATCAAAACAAACCAATGGAATCCTCTTCTGCTGGTTTTTAAATGGTAAACAGAATAGTTAATGGCATTTATTACTAGAACCTACTCCAATTCCAATTCAGATTATCAAAAAAATTCCAGTAACTCATAAATAAAAGGAAAAATTAAACACAATGAAATATCTCTTATTTCTAAAGCTGAGAATTTTCCTATTATAGTCATGTCAGAATATTTTTTCTTTTTCTTCTCCAGTGACATGTTACATTAACATCAATTATTCACTGGAAAAAATGACCAGGTGAATTTTTGTATTCTCATTTCCTAAAATCTTTAAACCCAAACTGACTGGGTTTCCAAAATATACAATTCATAAAAACAAATAATTCCACTTATACATGAATAATTAAAATGCAGAAATCAGATTACATGACCTTTCTAACATAAAATCACAACTCTATCCCCATCAAACTGATGAACAAAGCATCCAGAAAAGTGGAATGCAGACAGCCTCATTCATCACCCTCCTCTGCCCTGTGGAGGTTCTGGTGTTAATTTGGGACACACAGACCAGAGAATGTGCTTGATGGGACTCTGTCAGCTGGGGTAAGGCTGCTGAGTAAATAAACTGCCAGGAAAAGCTGTATTCAGCTCTGCGAAAGGAGAACTCTTTAATATGATGCAGAGGTGACTAACTGGGAGCATTTTAAAACCATGCAAGCAGAAAAAACCAAATTATGTCAGAGAGAATTTTTTAGATATTAAGATGTAAATTTCACAAATCGAGCTTGTACTGAAAACTGGGCTACAGTGATGATCAACATCCATGCTAAGGGAAAAACTTCATCCATTAGTAGGAAATTGCTGGAAATGCAACTCCATAGAAGAATATATCACTTTGATTTTCCTGCTGCAAAATGTCAATATATTAAAAATTTTAAAAGAGGTGGGTTTGCTGTAAGGGTTGGTTGAATGGCCAAACCCACCCCCTGCCATACCCACTTTACTGTGTCTCTACTTTAAAAAACCATTAATTATCAGGAACATGGCAACATTTTCCTGCAGTTTTATTCTCCTTACATTTGTTATATTGACAGCACCTTCAAAATAAATATTTAGGTCTAATTCCATTAAAGTGTACCCAAATCACCCAATGGGAAATAAAAATCATTAAAGCTATGTCTAGCTGTTGATACAGTGTCCTGTTGTTTACACTTCTTTTAATAGAACTTGCTTTATTTATAATAAACACCCCTCTCTGGAAATCAAGGATGTAAGATGCCTCCTTTCAGCTAAGCTAAGAGATTCTCTAATATTGCCCCTTCTTGATAAACCAGCTAATCTAGGAATTCTAAATCCTGAAGGAAAAATAAAGGAAGTTCAGGTAAATAAGCTGGACCTTTTGGCAGTTTCCTGTATTGTCCCCTTCTGTGCCATTTTCCATGAGCAGAGGACAATCAGGATTAGTATCTCCTCTGGAAGTTCTGGCAACTGACCAAATCAGACACTGCTGAATTTTCCTGAAAATGGTTTTTTAAGTCTGGCTCAAGGCTTCCCAGCCACAACTGGAAGTAAAGCCTTGATAATCTAGAAGAAAATTATTTTTAAATTATTACACCCTCTTTTATAGGACAGGAATTCTTTCTTCCTGACAGGACAAGACCCTCACTGGAAGTGATTGTAAAGCCATTGAGTCTGGAGTTTTCTAAAAAATCAGACAAAATGTTGTTTTGGAGTATGGAGATCAGATTTTGTAAATCAAGTGGAAGAGCTTATTAGAGGCAGAAAGCTCCATGTCAGGTCTCCAGAGGAGAGACACACAGAGGTGAATGGAAATGGTTTGGTGGCCTTAGTTCTCTACTGTTTAATGCATGCAGGAAACAGGATCCACAGTTTTCTGTGGCCTCCATGCTGTGGTTATTTTCTGCTGAATAGCACAGAAATAAAAGCTTTTATATGTATTTTTGGAAGTAGAATTCTTACAGGGGTGAAATAACTGTAATCAAGAGCAAGCTGAATATGGAGTGTAGGAGGATAAGAAAGCTTTTCAGGGCTAGAGTGTCCTGCAGAAGACAAGTAAGTCTGAAGTAAAGATGGTATTTTAAACAGAGCTTCACAAGAAACTTTCAGATGTATAAAAGTGCCTTTAGGGTCAATGTGAGAACACTTCTTGCAGGATGTTTACATGGATATTTCAGGGGTGTTCTCAGCTGTTTGTGGATTTGTACAACCTTCTGTGATTGTCTCATTTGAATTAGAAAGCCATGAGCACTCAGGATAATTCTGCATTGCACCTGCACCTACACAGAGAAATAATTCCTTATTGCTTTGTGCCAAGATGGAAAAGTGTTGGTGGCCCAGATCAAGAACGTGTCACGTACTTGAGGAAGTGATTAAAACCATAAAAAATAGCCAGCATAGAGCCAGTCAGAAAGCTAGGATATATCTGAATGCTAAAAGTCACATCTGTTCCCTCCTCTCATCCAAATCTGATGATCATATTCAGAATTTTGGTTTGGTCTCATAAATAAAAATTAATTAAAAAGTAAAAATGATGAAGAAATTGTGGGTATACACATTTATATATATACTACAGTAGGTTTTGTACTATTCCTCTGCTCAAGCAACCTGTAAACAACTCTTCAAAAATTCTTTGTCCACATTGTCAATACCATTTCTCTTTTTGTTATAAGTGCACACATAAATACTCTTTATTTAGTGTGTACTTAGAGCAGTGAGGATGCACCATCCGTGCTGAGGAGGCTCGACATAACCACACTCAAGCAACCTGCTAAGGATTTCATTCTTTGTGTTTACAACATTCTGTCATGACTCAAATTCCTGCCTCTACATTGTTTTTTAAACAATGGCTTTTCTTTTTTCCCAGATTGAAATACAAAGCTTCAGTTTTATAACAAGAATTAGTTGGGGAATAATAGCAGTGCTGCACAAAAGGAGAACAAAGTAGTCAGATATTTCCCTGTATGTTTTGTTTTCATCCATCCACACAATCCAGGAAAACATAACTCTATGCACACATACACAAACACTCTCTAGAGGAAATTAGTACAGAATACAAATGCACTGCATTAATATGTGAGTTCTGATCACAGCGTCAGCTGTACCCTTTTCTCCTTTGTACTTAACTTCTCTTAACTTTTAAAGTTGAGAATTGCCATTGAGTGATGTTTAAATGGACATCAACAGCAATTTCTCTGTCTTGCCTTATGTTATTATTCAACTCAACAGCTATAATCTATACAAAAATAATGCTTCATCTGTTGATTATAGTCCCAGGAAGAATTGTGAGGAAAAAAAAAAAGAGGAAACTGTTAAAAGTTTAGCAAAAGAACGACTGGGAGGGTATTGAAATTAAACCAGCCACATCCAGCCATTGCAGGAATGAGGATAACTGTGCACACCAACTGCAGCAATGTGTGCATGGGATGAGAGATGCACATCCTGACATGGAATCCAACGAGCTAATGGTTTGCTTCTTTTCAATCTTTCCTTAAACTTTTGCCTTTTAAACAAAAAAACCCACAAAACCCCCCCAAAATAATGACAACAAAACTTTAGAAAGAATGAGATTGCCACTGGTTAGTCCTGTAGTTGTGCTGAAACAATCCTGATGAATCAGGTCTCATATATCCTTGTACTCTTTACTTCTTTTCCCATAAAAAGTCTTAAAGTGTAAGATCTCTGGGACATGAACAATCTTTTGTTCTTTGCCTGTATGTACTGAATAATGCAGCGTCCTGATTTGTGACTGGGCTCCCAAGTGCTGTGATGTAATACAAATAATGAATGAAAGCACTTAATTTTTAATTTAAAATAAAATTGACAAAAGTGATTACTAATTTTAGACTTATCAACCAGAAACAGCTGGGATCTCATTTTAGGAGATCCCAAGCATCTATCCTCTCAGATAATTCAAGTGCAGCTGGAGAGCTCAGATTGAGCACCCAATATCCTCAGCCCCAAAATTAATTGAGGATTTTGAAAGTGCTGGCTCAAACATTAGCACATTCCGTTGATTATCCTTTTGAGGGGCCTGTTCTTTCTGCATTCGCCAGGCAGGGCAAAGGGACTCTGTTCTTGTCTTGTGTTTCAATAATCCCTTTCTCTTTGAAAGGACAGGTGCAAATTAAGACTCACTGGAGGATGCCCAAAGAATCAAACAACCTATACCTCAAAATATAAATGCATTTCCACCTCTGCCTTAGTTCCACCCGTGCCATGCTCTGCTCACTTACTGGGCATCTTCCAATAATTCTCTCCAGCTAAGAGAGCTGGGACAGAGCTGCCTTGGATGCTGCCGGTGTTCTTGGATGGTCAACAAAGGGTGCTAATGGACATGGCAGCTGGCTTTCTCCCTCTTGAGGCTAAACATTTTCCCTGCACTAACTCCACACTTGACTGATCCAAGAGCTGACAGCTGTGAGTTTGTCCTGAAACCATGCTGCAGTAACTGCTGCCATTTCACAATATAACTCTACTTTCTCATGTGGATTTAGTGCCAAGTACACAGCAGTTTGTGAGCCACGCAGTACAGAAAAAAGCTGAGAGAAACAAACACATTTCATTTCTGTCTACGTTACCAGCACTTTTCCTTCTTTATTCTGAGCTTACAAGCTAAGGAAGAGTGGCAAAGGAACCTGAGACATTTTAAAGGCTATGCCTGAAAAATCTGCTTTTGCATGAGTGACAAATGGGTAGAATTACAGATTTTGATGGAGATTTAACTGGATTAGCTCTTAATACTATATTTTATATTATTATTCATGAGTGTACTTCCAGCCACTTTCATTTGGAATGAGTTGAGAAATGTTCAGAGGACAAAAACCTGGGGGATGCCTCTGAAATGATGTGTGTATATTTGATACCTAGCAGTAACTCAAAAGTTAATGCAGTAACTTGCAACTTATGATTCTTGTTACCACTATGTAAAGGTGGAAGCATTACTTATACTTTTTCAGACCACTGAACTAAGGAAAGCAAAATAACTGAAATATGGAACCTGCCAGGAAATTCAGAGACAGCAAACTCAACACATGCTGTATGTACCTGTAATATAGTGTAGCAACAGTTGTTACTTCACAGCAGTCCCTTGTATTTCTGTTTCCATTTAATTCTCACAGCCTGCCATATGACCAAACACTTAGAAGAAAAATTAGCAAATCATAAGTGATTATATTCCATTAAACCTTTAGAAAACTGGACAGTCTACCTGATTTTTGGCAAGCAAATAAGTACCTTTCAGAAGGTAAGGAGCTACTAGAGAATGTTTTATTTTCTGAGTACTTTGGAAAGGCTTGCATGTCACATAAAATTCATCAACTTTTAGTGAAATCAAACAAATAGCCAAGTTATATTCTATTTGCAGCAATTAAACAGCATGTAAAATATTTTCAGAAGCTAAAGATTCAGTCCTATAACCACCAGAAATAAACCAGAAATGCTAAGAACTCTCAGGAATTCCAGCACCTTTGGAAGGCAAGCTCTTTCTTACTTGTGCCTGCACATGACCCTGAAAGTCCAAGGTAACTGCAGGGGCCACACCTGACATTTCCAGCTCCTGATCACAGCAGCCAATTCATTTTGAAAGCTAAAATTATTTTCTCTCTCAGAAGTTCTTATAATAGCTTATTTGTGAAAAATACCAGCGTGAATCGATTCCTTGAAGCCAAAACTCAGGGCTGAAGAAAACATGCATGCATTTATCACAACAATATAGTGCTGGAAAAAGCAATATTACTGTAACAAATCTGGAAAAAAACAATGAGTACTGGGAGAGGTGGAACACAGCCTGCTTCACCAATGCCAGAAAGATTTCACGCTTCAGGACAGTGCTGTTTCAATTTTTTTCTGCCTTTTTTTTAACTTTTAGGAGGATCATAACTAATTTAAATAACTGTGAAGGTTCTCATGTATTTCATACTTATATGCCACATTTTTATTATTTTAATAACTTTCTTAATATTAGGGAAAAGGTGTTTTTTTGCTAGTGGGAGGTTCCACAGTCCCAGTCCCCAGTATCCATACTATCAGCAGAAGAGCTAAAGCAGCAGTGCTGACTTCTCGACTCTCTCAGCAGAGTTCCTCAGGCTTGAAGATCTCAGCTGCAACAGAAACTGGGTTTTTCAGCCTCCCTAGCTCAGATGGTCTTTGCACTCCCTTCTGAGACTGTCACAGGGTGTTAATTATATCTCCCTGCAGCCTGAGGCTTGGGAGGTGAGCCCCTGCCTATTAGCAATGAACTTTCCCGTAGCTACAAACCTGTGCCAGCTTTACAACAATGTTGACTAAATAGAAGTGCTCACATTTCTACCTGCCACTGTCACCAAGGTCCCTGAACATTACTGCTGGGGGTTAACTTTCTCCTCAGGCTGGGAGGAGCGTGGGCAGCATTGCTGTCTCTGTGGGCAGGAGGAAGTGAACCACTCTGAGCTGCTCCAGCTGGACAAGGGGAAGTGAAGATGGGACAGAGGAAGCTGGTGCTGTTCAGCACAAAACCAGCATCTCCACATTCACTCCTTTTCTAAATCTGTGAAATTCTGACATTATGGAAATTGCTCTGAATATGAACAAAGAGGGATGAAAGGAGCTTAAAATGTTTTAAGCAATTTCTGTGAAAAGAGATATGTATTGATCACCCAACTTCAGTGCAAGGGGAACCAACTCCTGATACTCCCAGTGACCTCTGGATCAACCTATTTAATTCCATTGATCCCTGAGCAGCCTCCGAAGACCATCAGCCAAGCCTCTCACTGTTGGCTGCTGTGAGCAATCCCCAAAAGACTACTCCCAGCTCTCAAGAACATCCCCATTTCCTGACACTGTGGAAAAGGCACAGGAGGCCAGGCAGGAGGGGGAATTCAGGATGTGCTCATTCTCCCACATGAGAATCCCAGAACCCATGTCTGGCTCGTCCTTCAGAGGGAAACCTCAGCTGGCAGCTTTCTGTTCCTTGCTTTTTAAACCCCATCTCTCTTCTCAATGAGTTTTCCATCTCTTCTGCTCTCTATGTATTTAGCAAGCTGCTTAGGTTCCATTCCTTAACAATGCATCTTTTAAAAAAAGTCATTCCTTAAGTAACCATTCTTTCTTACTTGCACTGATTTAAAGGGAAAAAAAAACAACCCCTCTTTTAATCTCCTATTACATTATCAATATATCCATTCTATACTCAGTTTTGAGTGTAGAATCACAATTTGAAAATAAAAATGAAAATGCAACATGATGCAGTGGTTATTCATCATTCATAACCACAGCTTTTTCTGAGAATTACCAATCGCTTATTACATAGAATTGTACATTTCAAGGACATGAAAAGCGCTAAAGGGAATGTAGCCTGTTTTTCTTTTTTCCTCTTTTCAGCAACTCAGAGAAAGGGAAGAGCAATCACAGTAAATATCTAGTCCTTCTGATGGATTTTCATGAAGTAGTTTTGCTTGTGTGTTTAAAAAGTAACCAAAGTGGGATTTGCTGTGAAGTTGAATTGGGAAATGGATGGTTCTTAAATGCTGAATACAGAAAAAAAAAAAAAATTCTATCATTTCAGATCAAAATAGGGCACAGAATAAGGACAAGATTTTGAATTTAAATGAAAAGTTGTGACTGAAGCTGGTAAAATTATTGACTATACTGTTTGAGATTGTATTCCTTTTTCTGTTCACAATAGATTTATAAGCAGACTATACGAATCAGATCACAATTAGTGGACCCTGGGTGAGAACATATCTCAGCATCAGAGTTCCTGATGAGTTATTCATTTCACTCTGCATTATTCATGATGTGCAATTGGTCAGCTAAAATCACTGTATCACTTTTGTTCCTGGTGTAGACAAAACAACTTCTACAATGAAGAGCAGAAAATATGCCTGCTCATGTCAGAATATCTTTGCTTCTAAATGGTTAGGGCCACTTTTATACAAAGACCAGTCATTCCACAAACAACCCCAGCTTAAAAATAGTCAATAAGACAAAGAACAGAAGAACTCTCTAAATTCAAACAGTTTTTGGACCTAGGTCATGGATCAGACAAATAGATCAGATAGACTAATCTAGAAAATAAGCATATTTTTGCTCCATAGGAAAGTAATGGGGGGAGAATCACACATAAAATCTCAAATTGAGAAGCAAACATCAGAAGGAGAATCAAGAGGTTTAGATGTGAATCTCCTGGTCGTATGGGATGATGAAAGATGCAGATTACTAAATGTACGTAGCCAACACATCCTTCTTAACTGGCCCTTCCTTACATGCAGGCAAACATGGCTGTATAAGTCAGTGTTCTGCTGCTGCAGTTCAGCCCTCCTTTGTGAGGATCTGTGGGTGGACACAGTCTCCTTCTAGATTTTTGTAGTACATACTTGTACCATCACAAAAATATCTTATATTTTGGTTTACCAGTGAAAAATGCCAGTTTAGTACTGCAAAATAAGCCAACGTTTAAGCAGATCCATTTCTTCAGCAGTCCCTTTAAAATGGATATTTTTTCACTGTATTGTTAGAACCAGCCTTGGTCAATCAAACACAGTTTCCTTGTTGCTGAGTCTTGATTGCTTCCATGACAACAATGCTATTTTATAGCAAGAGTATCCTCATATATAATTAAGGACACTATATGCTTGTTTATATTGAATTTAAAAGATAACTTGAAGAACTCATCATGTTTCTTCAGTTGTGTCTCTGAACAGTGCTATTAAATCATAAATATTCAAAACTAAGGTAACTTTATGTTCTGTTCTGAAAGGGAGCTGTTTACAGAACTGCTATTTAAGCTTTAGACTGTTCCATTAAGAAAGCATTTAAATGATTGCCATGTTATTTGGAACCCATGAAAATCAAAAAAATAAGGAAAAATAAAATAATAGCCCTAAAATAAATAAACAAAACCAACAATTTTTTAAAAAGGAGGAAAAAACCCCTAATTCCTACATGAAAATAAAAATACAAGCTCGTGCACAAACCCATTTTCTCTGCCCTGGAATGCACCTGGCATCTCCTAAAGCCTTGCAGAACACCTTTCTCAGAGGCAGAAGGAATTCTGCACGTGCTGCTCACAGACCCCGCTGCCAGGAAGGACCTGCACCAGGATTTGGGCTCCTCCTGAGATTCCCTCTTGGAAGTTTGGTGTCAGTTTTGACTTCTTTTCTTTTGAGATTTTAGTTCATACTCAGAGGAACAATTTTTATGGACTCCAATCCTGATGTGACAATATCAAGGACTTTGGCACAGAGGAATCTGAATTTCAAAAGTAAAATCATTTAATGAATGCATAGCGCATCCCTTCTTCATTATGCTGAAGACAGCCCTGGAGTTGGGCAATGCATTCACTAATTCTCTATTAGAAATGTTATTCTACATTCCTCATTTGTAAAATAGCATTAAAAAAAAAAGTCAAGATGTTTGGCTAAAAAAGCTTTCATACCATTTTGAACTTTCCTAGTATATTTTTAAAAGCAGGAGATAATCCTTTTTCGCAGCTATTGTGTTTTATTCTGTTGAAGGTTGCTGGCTGTAAAACATTGTACCTCCCTTTAAACTTTTCCATATAACTTGATTAGACAGCAGTAATCTCTAATGCTTTCATGTGCAAATTTAGGAATGACCCGGAACAAGAGTTTCCTTCATCCCCATAGCAACCAGGAGGATGGAAGAATGCCACTCACCAGGCAATGCAAGGCAAATTTCATCCCTTTGATGTTAATTAACAAATTGCTTTCAGAAAAGTCAATGCATTTTTCTCCTTTAAATGTTTGTGATAAATTTTTAATATGTCTGAAAATGAAAGAAATGCAGAAGCATTGGCTGCTGAGAGGGGAGTGTGGACAACTACCTTGGCACTGGTGCTACAGCAGTGATGACTCCCAGGAAGGGTTTGCAGCAGCTGCTCATAAATTACCTTGGGTGAATTTTGGGACTTGGAGTTAGGGACTCATACCTCCAACTAGTTTTATTTCTAGTGTCCACTCTGATGTGGGCCCTGCTATAAGAAAGCTATCCATCCATTTTCAGTTGTGAGCATGAAAAACATAATAGGATAACACACAAAAAATTCCTTAAGATGAGGTTTTAAGCATATCCAAATAATTTTGATATACTTAGCACGAAAATCACTTCTCATTTATAAATTTTGTTTGCACAGTTCTTAGACTGCTTGTTCCTCTTCTTTCTCTTTCCCCAGTTTTCCAAATGCTTTACAAAAATGATCAGTTCTTAATACAAATTCCTTTAGGGACTACTGACCTGTTCCTGATTTTGCTGATAAGAGAAAGCTTGGAAGTTGTCCGTCGCTCAAAACCCACCAAGAAACCCCACCAGAGTTCCTGCTGTGAAGGAATACACCAGTTCACTGGTTAAGATTCTTAGTTCAGAGAATGTGTTTTCTTTTCTGCCCCATTTTTTAGATTTTCCAGGACTAATCACCTGGGTAAAACTTCATTACAGAGGTGATCTGAATAACTCCAGGTGATCTGAGGAGCTCCAGCGGAATTCAGCTCAATGAAACAATCACACTGCAACCCCTTACAGACACTGATTTCATTGTTATGTGGTTTATTCTTGCCAGACTCTGTCACTTTCACCTGGATCTTCTTTTTGTTGATACAAATGCTTTCTTAAATGATGTTTGAGATCCTGGAGGTGACACTGTAACTCAAGTTACCTCCAGCAAAGTTCAGACTGCGCTCTGTTCCCACGTGGGCACTGTGGAGAGCAGAACCTGGTGGGGTCACAGGATGCTGGGGCTCTGAACAAGATGTGCAGTCCCTGTCCCTGGAGGTTTGCAAGACCAGAGCCTGGGCTGACCTCAGAGGTGCCCCTGCTCCAGCCAGGTGGTTTGGATTTGCAGCCTCCTGAGGTCCCTGCCAGCCCAAAATATCATATGATGCTATTACCAGATACAATGACGGAGTAACAAAAAAAGTCCTACAAGATGTCAGATATTGTAGCAAAAGGTAAATGAACAAGAAGCAGGTTTAAGCAACCCAAGATTTTGATGACACTCACTGCCCAAATTACCTTTAACTTCAGCTGAACTGAAAACAAAGCTGTGATTGGAGACAAAATTGCAAGTTTCTAATCCCCAGCAATGGCACATTGATTCCAGAAACCTTTCCTTCCCTGAATGTTACAAAATCCCTGCTGCAGTTTTGTTTGCACCTCCCCATCAGTTAGGAATTGTGTGAAACTCCACAATGCTTTTCTAACACACACTGCAGCAAAAGATTCTCCCTACCCATCATTTAAAAAAATTACAGAATAAATTCCACTTGTCCTGTATTTGTGTATAATCTTATTTAACATCTTTGCTACTCAGCACAGCAGGGAAAGTCCATTAGAAGAATGGCATACTAATATCCCACCAGAGTGAAATGAGAGACTTCTCCCTACTGCTCTTTGCCTCAACTATCAAAACTAAAACACTGAACATAAATCTGCATGGCTGTAGTCCTAGAGAAGGAAAGCTGTGTGGTGACTTTCCTCTCACCCTAATTCACCCTCACATGAGTTACACTCAGCACACAGAATATAAATTTACAGACCAAGTCTTTATCTGGCCCATACCTCCCAGGGCAGATGGTAAGAGTGGATGATGATAAGTATCCCACCTTGTACAGGAGAGTGGACTGAAAAAACTGGGTGTTTGAAGATGCTTGTGAACCCTTTGGGCTTCATTCAATGGAAAGAGGAACATCCAAAGGTTAAGCTAAATGCTACAATGATTTTCTAAATCAGAAATCTTAATTTAGAAAAGAGTTGAAGGAGATGCAGTGTAGCCCTGTATCCTGAAAAACATTTAGATTTTAATCCAGTAGCTGAAATCAAAATCCTCTTTGCATACAGTGATATGAAAAGCACTTATTTCAACAAGACTTAAATTATTTCCTAAAGAGAACAGAAACAGGTTTGAAGACTCCAAATGTGTTCGTATCTTGTGCTTGTATTTCTCTCTAAATATTTCCCTTTTTTCAGGTAACTTTTAATTTTGTTTTTTTTAATGGAAAAACATGTACAGAACCATTATATTTTGGCCAAACCTTCTAGTCAAACAGCTTTAACTGTTTTCTACCAGGCAGGTTTGCAGCATTACCTTTCCATACTGATTTACAGATAGGGACCTGCTTTCTAAAAGAGATTATAGTTTCTGAAAAATATAACTCCACTGGAGAAAGTTGTTTTTCAGCCATCTGAGAAGGTGCCACTCCTATCTTCCAATTAGAGTGGTGCAGGCAGGGGGAGTAATAATGTTTACTTGGAAAAACATGAAAATATGCATATGCAATACAGTAAATAAAATTAAAATAAACATGAGATTTTAAATTCTATTTACTGGAAGTGGCTGGCTCAACTGTGCAACTGCTCAGCCTTGTATGTGAGTCATGCTAATGTATGAATTCATTCAATACAGTATGATTATTTTGCCAAGCAATATATTAGAAAACTCTTACCAGAACTTCCCAGAGCAGCCAGTCATATAAATTCATATTTTATAATGAAAACAGAAATCCCATTGTAGTCTAATATGGAGCTGCATAAGGATTGTTCCCAGTACCCTAAATATAAATAAATAAATAAATAAATAAATAAATATATATATATATATATATATAAGCTTTGTATGAATACTTTCTAAATTAACATACTAAACAAAATTATTATCAGAATTTACTGGGAAAATAATTTCCATTTGAGAAGAATGGCACTAGATGACTGCCTGAGAGTTCATCTACATGTTTCTTATGTTTTTCCTAGATACTTCTGTTACAGGTGCTACCAAAAAAAATAAAAAGGTTAAATTTTATTTGTATACAGTACCATATATTATATTTACTAAAGAAGTCCAAGTATGAGAATGTTTTCACAAGCATTCAGGTGTAATAGTTTCTAAAAGGTCTGCCAGCAATGGAGGCTGTGCCCAACTTACACATCTAAGGAGACATAGAAGTGGATATTTGGTAAAATACTGGGATACTCTCCATAAACAGCACTGCTGAAACATTGCCTGATTTTCTACATTTACAATTTTCTCTCTATAAGAAAAAAGTTAACCTCTAAATATTTGGAAAATAAGCAAGTGCCTGAAAGCACAACTCCTTTGAAGATGGAGTCAATTTGAAGGAAAAAATAGATATATACATATCTATATATGTATATATACAGATTTGTAGCATACTGTAGCTCACTTCTGTAAGCAGTAAAAGTGCACACCTACCACTGAGATGAGCACAAAGGCTGAGAACAAAATTGTCTAAAAAAATGAGAAGGCTTCATATTTATTTCAATTTCCATTCTTTGTTATTATAAAAAAAAAACCCCAACCCCCCAAAGACAAACAAACAAACCCCAAAATTAAAAAAAAAAAAAACCCAAAACAAATAAACAACAAAATAAAAACAACCCCACCAAAACCAAACAAAACCCCTCCCCTCCAGAATAGAAAATCATTAATATTTATGTCTACTGATGGTATTTCTATTGCTGGTTTATTATGACTACTGGCATACAAAAAAAGATTAGGATAGTAACAGTAGTTTAGTAGTGGTTTAGTGTCATGTAAGGAACTGAGCCAAATTCATGCTGGCAGACAGAGTAAGTTAGTAGACCCAAAGATTAGTAAAGATATTTCAAGCCTAAAGAAAGAAGAATTTCCATAAATATTTTGGCATGATCTGGATTCTGTCATTTTGAAAAGGATAAAAGAAAAAAAAAATGGGAGGACAAATTTTCTTTTTCTCAATGAGCAGAAACTCGCAGTATAAGTAGAGAGAAGGAGAGGAAGGCAGCACTAAAATCAGGCTAATGGGACTTTTAGGCAATGAGTTTCATTTACACACACACTCTACGAACTGGGTATTCCAAGGGCAGCCCCTTAGAGCATACTGCACCCCCACACCTCTGAGGTGGGAGCTGGCACAGCAAAACAACCCTACAGAAAAGGCCAAGGGGGACATCCAGGCGGCACACATACAACTCAACAGTAAACCTTACAGCACAGTCTTTGAAGAAAGAGCTGCATCCCAAATATATAAACAGGCCTCTGAACATCAGGGAAACAATTCTGGCTGACAAAGGAACCCACATGCAGCCAAGAGGAGAAGAGCCTTCGTTTGTGACTGGCAACTGAGCTGGGCAATTTCCTCTTTGCCCATTATGTCTCCTATTGAGACTCTCCATAGGCTCTCTATAGTTTACAGCAGAAGGCTGAGGGAAGGAGACTCTCTGTTGACAAAAGAGCAAAAACAGAAGAAAAAGAATTGTGATTTTTCTTGCTTGATGGCTGAGCAATCACCAGGACACCTTTCCCTTATTAAACAACAAAAGGGAAATGTGAATATGTAATGTTTGTTGGTATTTTCTTTGCTTGGCAAGAAGCACTTTGCTTCTGCAACTGTGATGTGAAGAATCTCTTCATGCTGGATAGCTTTAGTCTGTGGGCACCCTGATGGGCACGAAGAAAGAATCACAGACAGACCTGACATCAAACTGGCTGCCAACACCCTCACTTTACAGCAGCATACAAAAAAGAGGAAAACAAGGATATGCATGAACAGTATGGGTTTCTATTTCTGTGCCTGGTATCAAGTCAATTGCTAACATGCTTGTGATATGAAAACATTTCACATGTACATCAGTGCTTCCAGGCACCCAGTTGAGACCATAGCAACAACAGATTTCACTGCATTGCTGCAGGAAAAGACTTTCCTCCTTTGCTTGCTGCAAGTTCTTTCTAAAGTAAAACCAGCGACCACTTATCTATACATCAGCATTCTCGTCCTCTCTCCATGCACACCCTCAGCACTCTGGAAAAATACAGCAGGACTTGCTTACTTGTGGCTACATCAGAGAGAGCAGGAGGTGCAAGATCCTTTTCTGTATTTACTAACAATTCAAACACTTTTTAAATCTTAATTTCATGCTCTTTTAATGTATATTTTTCATCCTGTCATAATGCACAGCATTGTATCTAAGGCACAGCAGAGAATAATACAAAATAAATGTTCTGATGATGAGATGGTGAGATAAAGGCAGCTGCTTGCCATAAAAAAAAAACAAAAAAAAAAAAACTAGCATATAAATATTATTACTTTTGTGCAATGCCTTACTTCTCTACAGCATTCCCTATCAGTTCTGCCAGGGGGTACACACTGTGCCACCTTCACTGCACAAGCTCTAAATGATTCAACAGATAATTACTTATCACAACAGTGCTAGAGATGTTCTCATGCATCCAGAGACAAAGCAGTCAAGGAAAAAACAAACTCAGTTATTGATATGAGTTGTGCTGACTTTTGGAGGCTATTTACATTATTATTTAAAGGGCTGATATATTCTTGTGAAGTTCTGACTTCACATTCCATACACAGCAAACTGTATTGCATTTAAAAGAAACTTCTATTTAAGTCATCAATAAATACTTGTTTAATAAAAAAACATGAGGAGCCTACAGAAATAAAATATAATCATCTATTAATCATGTCATCATAATGCTGGTCATACTATTTTCATCAATATATTCTGTCCAATATTTCATAAATTCATTATGTCCATAAATACAGAATTTAGCTCAAAGATGTACTGTCACTGAGACATATGTTCATTGAATGTATTTTTTAAATGTTAAAAAAGTCAAAAACACTAGAACTGCAATAATCTTTAAAATGTGGGGTTTTGCCTCAGAAGGAATTACTTAGTTTTCATTCACAGCCCTGCTTACCCAGCCTAAACAGAACAACATCATGCGGTGCTGCAGATAGCACTGGAAAATACTCCACCATGCTTTAGGTTTTCTTTTTCATGCTTTGATTTTTTTTCTTTCAGTATTTTACTCTTAGTAATTTGACACTTTCAAAACACAACATGTAGACTGTTTGTCAGTGTCACAATGAAGATAAAGAATTTTGTGTATTTGTCTACTGAATAATCACAACAACATATATTTAAGCACAATAAGTCAAATATTTTACCATTTAGCAAAGAGCTCTTGTCCTCGGACAGCCTAACTCAAAACTTGTGACAATCTTCCAGTAACTGAGACATTGTGACATTTACTGCACAAAGCACTTCTCAGTTTTCCTGAGTGTGTAAATGCCTGTCTTCCATGAACTCCAGCTCAAGCACAGGTATTTCCCAGGTGCTAAATAACTCCATTGTCCTACAGTGATAATATGATTCTAACTTTTTTCCAACATATATTTAAGGACCTAAATTTTCCAGTAATAAAGACATTGGCTTGTTGAAGCTGAATTTAGAATAGCAAAGAAGAGAATTTCATTTTTTGTCATTATTAAAGATAATTTTTAGTTAAGAGTTGAATTTATTTGACATACACTATAAAGCTCATGTTTTTCATGTTCCAGTGTGTTACCAGGATCAACTGCTATTTATTTGCTGTACACTGGTATAATAAATCAATTTTAGTGGCCAGCACAGAACCTTCAGCTCATTGGGCCCTATATGTGATTTAGCTAGGCAATCCCTCATGTTGTTTGATTGATTTGACTCTGTTTTTAAAGAAAAAGTGTGGATACAGATGTTTTTTACACTGCTGCCACTTACGGGTTGTATATGTCATAAAATGTCCTAAGGATATCCTCTTTTTACTGTCCTAGACAAATTTTTTAAAAAAGACAGAAAAAGAAGAGAGAAAAAAGAGAAAAAAAGATTAAACGAGAGTCATGTCAGTGCATTACAATGTCAAAGTCTTGTTTCATGTTGGTCAAGATGGCTCATCTCACAGTCTGTCCTCACTTTGATGTTGGGGAAGTGTGATTGTGCTGTAGTCTGTGAAGTCCTTTTCCTCATCAAGTGTTTTGAATTTTATGATAACAAAATGAGGAGGGGCAGCAGTGAGGTTCAAAGACCGAAGCAGCAGACAGGAATGCTGCTGTACAGCTAAACAAGCTAAGCCTAAAGACTGCAGGCAGAGCTTTAGACAACAAGGAATCAGATAGGCAATTTAATTTTAAATGCTACGTGAAAATCCTCCATTTTAACACTTGGACTTCTAAACAAGTCGTCTTAAAGGAGGAACAACAACCCAAGCCAAAACCACATATATGACTATTTTACATAACCAGGATTTATAATTACAAAGGTTTCTTTTTCTGCTCTTTCTTTAAGGCAGCTTCTTAAAATGATCTGATGTGGTGCGCCATCTAGAAAAGTTATATGAAGTGTAAGCACTGACAGGGTTACTTATTTGTTTTAATGCAACAAAGTCCATTTAATCCTGCTTTTGAAATAAAATACAGAACTAAAATCACATTGAATGTTTGCTGCTAATATTTCATGCCAAGATAGCAGATAGTCCTTATCTTCAGGCCACCCTGCCCTCACTGTCACCAACTGTTTCTCCAGGGAAATTGCTATTTATACTACATGTAACTCACAGATCTAACATCCCATATTTTCTGCAGACGTACGAGCCCTCTCGCTGTTACCTCCTTAAAAGAAAAGGTGAGCACTACTCCTAAATATTCTGTAATATTACTGCAAAATGGCTTAGTGCTGGCAGAAATATCAGCCCACATTAAACAGACTGATCTCAAATGTGTTCTGGAATCCAGCACCCCTGACATGACATAAGTGTCCACTGAAGGAGCAGTGGAAGTGCCAAATGGCTACAACCACAATTTATGGTGTTGGCAAACAGGAATAAGAGATGGACCTAACCAGAGCAGCTCCTGAGTGGTCACCCTGCTCTGTCTCCAAGTCCCCTTGCAGGGAGCAGTTTCTCCATGCACAGGTGAACGAAAATGCCACAGGCTTTTTCAGCACCTTCAGCACAGCCATACAAAGAAGCCAGACCACAGGCAGCTTCCTGGTGCCATCTCCACAGACCCCAGAGCCTTTCTGGCAGCAAGGAACAAATCCAGTGACCTCCCTACGTGGTGCATGCATAACTTTGGGAGTGCTCCTGGACAAGGGACATAAAAATGGATCAACTTGTGAGGCCAGAGCTGGGAATCCTATATCAACCCAAGTGAGAGAAATAAAAAAAAAAAATCATAGAAAAGTTAAGGTTAGAAGGTCACCTTGACATTATCTAACAAATTTTCCCTTTAAAATGAGGGCTAAGTTGTCTTATCGTCAATTTATTTTCCACAAGGACACTCAGATTCTCCTTGGGGGACCCTCTTCGCCTTTCACCAAATCAGGGGTAACATTTGCTTTTTCCTATCATGAAGAACTTTCCACATTCACATTTTTTTTTGAGGACAGTAAACAGGAGCCTGCAATGGCACAGCCTCCACACCATGACTGCACCCCACCCATTCCCAAGGTGCTGCTGTACAGCTGAAGATCTGCTGTATCATTTACAGAGAGATTCAAAAGGCTTCGGAAGACATATAACTGTGGGTTAACATTACACCTACCTAATCCCAGGTGGGCTCACAAACAGAATGAGAGGCTCTCAGAAATGATTGCTGAGAAGAGGACACGAGACTGAGAAGTCACCAGAGACAGCCTAGAAGAGAGAGTTTTGCCTCCTCTGTTATTTGGACAGGGACCAGCAACTCTCCCACGTACAAGCAGAATCACAACTCAGGGATATGACAATCTGGGGCCTCTAAAGGTGGGTGAGATGGAAATAAATCGTCTTGGCCAGCAACTTGGAGTGTGGGAAGGAAGGGGAAGAGTGAAGTATGATGCAGGTTCTTCCAGCTGAAACTATAAAAGCCTGCAGTTATTTACTCTGTACGAATACATATATACAGCCATCCATACCATTACATATATGGTAATTGAGCATGCTATGTATATCCTATAAAGCCAGGACTATTTACATCATCTTTCACAGAAATAGGGTGAAGCAAATTGCACTTCATTCCTCTTGTGCTTTGTTGATGAACCCAGTGATTTGCCCACAGAGTGAGAACCACTCCTGCATGGCAGACTTCCCACAGGGGCCCCAGGGGAGAGGAGAGCCTGGAGAAATTCGTCATTCTCCTTTTATTGAAAATGCTCTTTTATTCTGACGGGGGCCAGCAACATTTTTGAGCTCCCTTTATGCTCCTGCCATGGCTTGATATGCAGCTGTTTTCAGCTTTGATGGAACATTTTAATAGTGACAGCCTAAAGGGCCAGAAGAATCATGTGCTCGGTTGCATAAGCTGGCCCCAAAGAAAGGACAGATTTTGATCACCTCCTCCACATCACAAAAACTGGAAAGGGTGTAAACAGGTGACTGAACTACCTAGACAAATTTTCACAGAGGAAATGACCCATGTGAAATTCTGGAAACAAAACCCTAACTGCCCACAGCTGCTGTTTGCTTTCTCAGCCTAAAACAGGAACCTGACCTGCCTGAGCAGGACTCTTTAACAAAGAAAATGCTGAAATATTCTAGTTTCAAAAAGATCTCATTTGCAGAAACAAAAAATGAAAAAAAGGAAGGAAAACAACAATAAGAATACGCAGTTATAGAAGTCCATTGAAATTTCTGGTTTATCTGCTCTCATTTGAAAAAAAAAACCAAAAACATTATGCATTCCTAGCCATGATTTTTTCATGTTTCCCAATAGAAAGGATTATATAAGTGTGTACATGTTATTATCAATGACACCACTATGTTATGGAACCACTGACATTTTAAACTTAATTACAGATGGCAGCTTATGAAATAATTATAAAGAAAAGATTGGACAGCAACCACAGTGATTTCATGCTTGCTCTTCATGTGTGTTTAGCACAATATTGTCAAGTCCCTCAACTTTAAAAAATAATGTGAATTATCAACCAGATCGTACTGCTGGCGACTGGGAGGGTGACTGAGGAAATGATAGCATGTCACATTTGGCACCCCAAGCCCAGGTCTCTGCAGAAGGTGTCCCCACAGCCCACAAGGCTGGCTGGTGGCCACGCAGTGCCCACTGCCAAAGAGGTACTGAACAGCACGTCAGGCTCACAGGCAGGGCCATACACACAGTGAACAATGGATTTGCAGAGCACAGACTATTCCTTTGGGCCTACAGATCCGAAATGAAAAAGTGAAATTTGAGTGTGAGGATCTTATACCTGCCTGATTTCCTTCTATGACATTCATTTCCAGCCCCGGTGAAATTCCCTCCCCTCCATGAATCCACTAATTAAATTGCCAGTGGCTTTGATACTGATGCTACCTCACTCCAGGGAGAATTTTGTCTGGCTCTCCAGAGATTATTTTAATGCGTTCCATGTTAAATTGGTAGGCACTTTTTAACCTGTTCCTTCCTGATTCCATCTCATCTCTGTTATTACTAATAGCACATGAAGCCTTTAACTACAATCATTTTAGTGAAGGGCTAACGCAACATAGCTATTAAGCTTTTCAGCTCTCTACATACCTCTTTTCTTCTACTTACATTTCTCTAAAGCAGAGGACAGGCAATTCCTTTGGTTATTCCCTGGCCTCTTATGCATTTTAGAAGCATGTCCTCCCTGCCTTTTACATGGTTTACTAATGGCACCTAATTTAGAGCCTTTACCTTTCTGACTCTTCCTTCAGATTCATCCCCTACACCCAGTCATTCCTCCTGTAATTTTACTCTCTTTTAATGCAGCTGCAGCTTTATTATTCCAAAGATGCCCAAAAATTTTCTTGGGGCTTCTTATTTGTGGGGTTGTCTGGTGGGTTTTTTTTTGGTTTCTCTGGTTTTTTTTTTTTTAGGTTTTTTGATGGAGAGAAGAAAAAGGTAGGCAGTTTAGGAGGACTTAAGTACAGTACACTGATTCTGTGCACCTCTACCCTGAATATGGCTTCTTTCCTTTTCTTCCCTGTATCTGTCGAAGCTCTGTGGTGAAAAGCATTAATTACAAATGTATCCTTCTTTTGTCAGTCATAAATTGCTTATGATTTTACAAACTATGGATGCTTGCTTTTCAATTGCCAGTCACTGCTGTTATATGACTTTTTTTTTTAAAGCAAGTGATTAAATAATAAATAGCCTAAGGTCAAGGCTGATGTACACTTTCAGTTTAGTAACTATGCTAAAATTTAGGGTGCTTTTAGGATCAGAAGACCTTTTTCATCAAACACAAGAAGTATTTGGGAACATCTGTACATTAAAAAACACACAGCAATATTGCAATTTGTGTCTCAGAAAGAATTTGTGAATTAATCACTAGTTTTTCATTATGTACTCAGCTCTTCAGTGGGACACTGCACCTTCATAATTATGTTGCCTGTAGAAATAGGCAACAGAGACTGATTAACAAGCTTCTGCATCATATTATCATATTCTGCCACAGCTGTAGGTCACATCCACCCTTCCAACTATAAACATTTTTCTTTTCTTAAGGAAAACTATGCAATAGTTTTTAATTATTTATCCACAAATGCAATTTTTACCTTTTGCACCAGCTTCAGAAGATTAAGAAAATTGCAGAGTTGTCTTTCTAACCTGTCCCTGTTGGGAAAACATTATTTCAGAAAAGTACAATACTACTTTCATTTAACTATATTAAATTCTATTTTTTCCAGCATATTAGACCTTTTCAAGTCCCCAACTCTACTCTCGTCAATCAGAATACCTGATGTATATTAAGAACAAAATTCTTTGCTCAAGGAATTTTAAATATATATATTATATATTATATATTATATATTTATTATATATTATATATATATAATCTCAAGTCTTACAGGAAAGAGAAAGTATGAAGACCAAAATCATATAATAAAGATTCCTAAAGAATAAAAAAAAACACTAATCTGTCATAACAGGTAATATTTTAGTTTAAATATGTGATAATGATTTGAATGATATGTAGTTCAATATAAAAAATACTACATATGTATTTTAGGCTGATAAAATACAAGAGGCACAGTTTAAGAAAAAATACAGTTTAAGAAAATTATTTTCCCCTACTTTACACTGATATAAAAGAAGAGTGTTTCTGTGAAACCAGTGGAAATATAGCGCATGAGAAATGAATCAAGTCCAACATTTCTTTAATCTAGCCAGCATTTCTTTCCCCATTACCAGACTTACCCTGCATTATCCCCAAACAGAAGGGACAAAGCAGAAAATTATCACCTGTTGGTGATAATGGTGACTAATAGCAGCCCCATCATACCAATTATTTTAAATGTTTTAATGTAATCCATCATAAGTCACTACATATAATTAACAGATGGAGAGAAAAAAAAAACCTGCAGGCAAAATGCTGAGGAAAAATACCTGCACAGAGCCACTGCTGAACTTGTTTGACCCAGTGTGGCATTTCTTGTTAAAAGAACAAAGTAATCCCAGAAACACTTGGTTAAGAATCTTCCATGAATCCAGGCAAAGGATCATACAAGAATATAACAAAAAGAAGAGGAAAACAGTAGAGAAGCAGAGGTATTTAGAAAAAAGGAACAATGGATCCAAGTGATCCTTTTGTCTAAATCATGTCCCTGTTCCCTGATCTGGGAGCTTTGCTGGGTCCTTTGCCTGGTCACAGACTCCTTAGCTGAGCTCAAGCAAAGTAGAGCTACAACTGTCAATAAACCAGTTAGCAGATAAAAAACTCACACATTTTTGCAATAAGAAAAATGCAAGACTTGTCCTTTTTTTGCTTTCATGCCTGCAACATGCAAAACTAGCACAAAAGATACTGATTGTGCTTATAGGGCTGTTAAGGAACTGGAATCTTTGTGTTTAAAACATGGAGACAAATCATGCAATCTTCCCGCAAACCACTGATGGCAGCTGTGCTGGTGTGCTGTGTCAGTCCAGTTCCTTTGCTGTACAGACCCAGTTACTGCTATGGCTCACCAGAAAAATCAGATTTTTCTTGCCTCGGTCTTTATTTCAACCAAAATAACTGTTCTGGGAAGTTGCTACATAAATTCAGAGAACAGTATCTTTCTGGAAACAACACTGAACTAATGTCCTCAGAGCATTAAAAGGTATTTGTCATTACAGATTACATCTTGTGTAGGTGTTGCACAAAGTGTCCATGCTAACACTGCTATAATTAAAAAACACAGCCTCATCGCCTTTGTTTTACTGCAGAAAAGCTCACCTGCTACTCATGCCATTCAGTTCCATCCTGCTGACATACCCTCCACATTTTTTTTCTTCTAAACTGCCATTTTACTGCTGCTAAAAAGAGTACAACTTTTGCCCTCTGCCTTTATTTCAATATTCCACAGAAGAAAATGGAAAATCGTAATATTAAACCTCTAGACATTCTTTTTTTTTCTAAAGCTTTAATAAATTGACTTAATAATATTACAGAAATATGACTTGTGGTTTAAAAAGTTAAAAGTGATTCTATTGCTTTCTACAGGTGTTACAAACATTTCTAGAAAACTATCAAATGCATTTTGTCATATTCTAGTTGATTAAGAAGTATCAATTTCCATCAGATTGGAAGAAGCTTGTCTGCTGGTGTGGCATTCCTTAATCAGGCCCTTCCAGTGGCACCTTAACTTCTCCTCCTGCTGCTAACAAAGGTCAGCTCCTGGGCTGCTCCCAAACCCCAGACCCTGTGCTCAGGGTTGTGATACTTCCCTGAACCAAGAAGTGGGACAGAGCACTTTGAAGCCCCTCCCTGCTGACAGCTGTACATGCTAAACACACAGGCAAAAAGTCTTTTTTATCTCCTTGGATTGGTTTGAACTCTCAGTAGTGACAGAAAATGAATTAATCTCTCTCTCTCTCTCTTATTTGACTGTGAGCCAGTTTCACTGGCCCATTCCTGCACAGGTAGCTTTAATAGAAACCAATTCACCGGGCCTTTTAAAGGCATAGTCCCATTGTCAGGAAAACTAATCCACAAACACCAGAGGTTTATGTCCAAAAAGGAGACAGAGGACTTCTGTAACTTTATTTGAATAAAGGGAGAGGCATGGGGCATTTCCCCTGAGGTCTCTCAAATTTTTGGAGGACACACCTTCCTTTTTATCCTAATTTCCAGGCTGCATTTCACTCTCTCTTTCCCCATTGGCTGAGGTACTTGAGAGGAGCAGACTTCCCAAAATGTCCAATACCTAAGACCCCCTTCTAATGTATACCCTTCCACCCCTTTTGTTTTTCTTGTGCCAATCAGTTGAATTCCTATGGAATTTATGGTTCTTCCCATTGTTTCTTCCATCTCTCAGTATCCAATTTTATTTATCAGCAGACCTACAGTTTGTTTGTAAAGACAAGTCTCTCATTCCTTTCAATATTCTCTGTTCATTTTTGTTACCCCACTTGTGAAAGTGGATTATAAAGAGAAGGAAGAGTGAAAATGAAAACCAAAACAAGATTAATATAGCACCTGCCTCTACAGGAACAGAGCCTTGAAGACTGTGTATCCCCATTCCTTGATGTAATGTTATAAGATGCTTTGACCTAACACACCATATTATTTATAAATTATACTGAATATGCACTGTGATATATTTGAAAACAAGCCATTAAAGGAACTTCACACATGAGAAGGGCATATAGACTTTTTGATCAGAAAGAGAGGACATTTGCATTAAAATAAAAAAGTCTCAAATCTTAGTTGGAGATGTAAAAAATGACTTCACTTATTAATAAGAGAAGTTGCATTTTTATAAGGTTTTTCTTCCAGTATCATGATCAGAATTTTAAAGGACCATGTGTTGATATTTCTGATTAGGTACCCATACTTTTGACAAAGGCAATTTTCCTTGTGGTCTCTCTAAACTTTTGAATTTTCCACATTAGAAAGTCCAATATAAATACAGTAGAACCTTGGTTATATAAATTTTACTTCTTAGTGATTTTGAAAACACTTTGCATTATATGATACTTCTCATTCATGGAACTAAAATTATTAAAATGAATAAAACAATAAATGTAAACTTTAAGAGGTTAATAATGTAATGGCAAAGGGAGAGGGAATTCAGAGGGAAAATAATTAAAGCACTTCTACAAAAATAATACAAATACAAAGCTTCCAGGAGCTTTGCAATATACTGGGGAAGGAAGGAAATAAAGCACTGCCAACAAGTCACAGGTAAACAGCTTGACAGAGAGTGAAAATGTTGCCAAGAGGAAGTGATAATGGTTTTGTATCCATAATTCATTCATCTCAAGGGATGCAAGATTACGTAATGTAGTGGCACTGCTGTATCCTGATTCATTAATGAGTCCTACAGAGCATTTTCTGCACTCATAACTTGGGGAAGTGCCTGAGACACATGCACTTTGTAAATTACTGCCTCCCATGCTCCTGGCAGTGCTGATGCTCTCAGGGTTTGAAGTTCAATCTCATACCAGTGGTAAGACAGGATGAAAGTCTGAGCAACAGCTCAATCATCCCTGCACGGGCCAATCAGAAAGAGCAGGATTAATCACACTGGTGTTGAAGGAAGGAAAAATGAAAGAGCTGATGTACTTCCCACCTGAACATTAGTTTGAGGTAACACAAAGGGTGATGGAAGCTTGAAGGAGACACAGATAAAAGTGGCAGTAATAAAAATTGGCACAGATGAAATATGGGGCTCAGAATAGGGAGGTGAGAATTGGAAGAGTTCAGAAGGAATAGCAATTAAACAAGGTGAGAGTGTGTTAAAGAACATTGGGCATGGACATGGCAAGTGAAGGAAAAAAGGATGGGATAATGGGAAACCAAAAAATAAGGCCAACAAAGTAAGTGTTGAACTGTAATGAAAAAATAAGAAAGAAAAATCAATTTGGAAAATGACAGATTATTGGAGGGGGATGTAATACTTCAGAATAGAGAATGAATCCTAAAATTTTAAACAGGGAAGTTCAACATGAGTGAGAAAGAAGGAAATGAAATACGAAATGCCCAAGAGAAATTAGTTATACATAATACAAATTAAGACACACCTTTGATTTCAAAGCCTTAGAAGATTTTTTTTTCTCCTATGCATAGTGCCACATTTTCTAATTAGAGAAGTGCATATGTAATTCATCACGTAAACCACTGTGCCTTACCATCCCTTCATCCCAACCATAAGAAACCATGTGGGATACCCTGATAATTACAGGATGTAATATGACTTTTATGCCCCAACAACAACTGTAAAATGTGTGATCTCTGGCTTTGAGAGCTGGGCTGGTCCAGGCTGTGCAGTCAGGAATGCCTCCTGGAACAGCTGCTCTTCAGACCCTCGGGGTGGGGCTCCAGGGAGAAGATACTGGTGTGGTCCTTTCAGGGTAAATGACAGAGGGTCAGAGAAGGCACAATGGACACGAGCTCTCCCTCAGTCTGGCATCGTGACTTGACTTCCCACTCAACTGCCAATCCACCCAAACCCACAGAGGTTCCATGAGGTCACTCAAGGAACCCCAGGGTAGGAGGGCTGATGGCCTCAGGAAGCCTTGGGGCCACCTGGGAAGCCTAGAAGGGGCTCAGGACAGCTGTGCTGAGGTACCATGGCACTGGGGAAGGTGCTGAGCTGAAACCCTTCATGCCAATCTCAATTTGTCACTTCAGCAGTGTACAAAACAGTCAGCAGACAGCACACATCTCACATTAATATATTTGGAAATTACCAAAATCAAAGCAAAGCTAATATTTTGATAAGCTAAACAAGTACATGTAGATGCTTAAAAGCCTTTATTTTTATTAATTTTATTTTTAACAGTTCCAAGAAAGTGACTTTCTTCAAGTCCCATATACTTTCTAGTAACAAATGCTACTGAAGGGGGTCTGTGTCACCCACACAAAAAAGCAGTTAGTTGCTCTCCCAAGTCTGGGCTAATAAGAGTTACTAAGGCACCAGGGGAAAAAAAAAATCTATTCAGTGCTTTGAAAACAACTAAAACTGTGAATAATTCATTCCAAATACTCTGTTTTCCCCATCCAAGTATCCCAAGATATACATGTACTCTATAATGTAGAATCTGGAAAAAAAACAACAATGCATCAACCAGGTACCTCGTGAGATGGAGGATCAGATACCAGGTGATGAACACTACCAAGAAGCATGGAAAGAAAATGCAAAAAACAAAAAGAAGTTGCTTGCACTGTGTTAACATCTCATGGCCAGCCAAAGGTCTGGGAAAGCTCCTTTGCCCATCAATCTGAGACTGCCTTCAAACTGCTTCCAGCTTTGCTTAATTGCTCTCTTCCTGTAAGTGCTTGACAGTTTGACAGAGACTGCATTCCTGAGTAATCTGGTTTTTTTGTTTGGTTAGAATGAAGTTTAGGGTGTGGTTAATAGAGGGAAATTGGGAAGCAATATTTTGCATTGAAATGCTGGCACACAATGACACAGAAAGGAATTATTAATTAGTACAAATAACTGACACAGATTCTTAGTGACAGCACTCTATAGCTGTGTCCATGAAACTGAAATCCTGAAATTTCACCTCACAGTAAAATAACCTGGATTGCACAGTGGGCTTGAACCTAGTGGAAAGAAAAAAAAATCTTTTGATATCATCATTTATCATGGACAAAAGGGGAGATATCAAAGACTAAACTGAAACCTCAGGACAAAGCACTTGGCTCCCATTCATTCTCTTTTATTTAACTGTCTCTCTGAGCCACTGAAGTGCCTGGTATGTTCACAGCACTTCAGGCTTCCCCTCCCCGTGCCTGCCACTGTGTCCTGGCCAGCTCCCACCAAAGACACACCAGAGCTCCTTGCTGCACTCCTCATCTGACTCGTGAACATGCGGCCTGAAAAGTTCTGCAGAAATATTGTACCTAAAGCATGGGAGGCTTAGCAGGTGTCACCACCAGGAGTGAGGCACTGCTAATTGAGCACTTCCCAATAACTTAGTGATGTTAATCAAGTCTCCCCGAAGAAGGATGTCAGCAGCAGCACTGGCAGCTATGTACACAAGAAACAACAAGAGGAAACAGTGGCAGGGTTGGGACAAATATTAATGACACCGCTTTTCACTGAACTGCTCCGAACACAAACCATGCACAGCATTTGTCCAAATACACAGATGACAAGACATCTTAAATTACAAGAAGTAGAATCAGATTTTTCAAATTGCTATGATTTGAAGCTTCTGGTTCTATTAAAAATAAGCAAAGCTCAAGGGAAAACCATTACTAAACGTCCATGTATTGGGTCATGAATGATAAACTCTCATAGGTAAACAAAGCTATCAGTTTCCCTTTAGACAGCGGGTGTTAACATAAGAATGCTTAAATAGTTTTTTGACCAAATATATCCCCTCAGATAAGGGAAAGCTACACAGAATGATTATCTTCATTGCCATGATAAGATAATATGCAGTGTTCAAAAATGAACAGTTTCAGAGAGTCCCATTTTATATAGAAATAGATCATTATGGCAAATTTTGGCTGCTGAATTGCTAGTAATTTTAAATTAATCTTTGACAACTGTGAGAGTATTTTCCTGTGTATTTCCAGCATGGGATGGAGTAAGGACCCTGCAGTTTGGATACATGATGGCTGGTGGCATAAAAACACAAACACTGCAAGCAAGAGACCCTCCAAGAGCACAGCACTGAAGTGTTACACTGGACTTTAGAGCTGAAACAAACTCCTTTTGCTTTGTACCTGGATCTGGGACTATGGTGTGTTCAAATAGGCTTTTTGTCTCAGAGCAAATGATCTAAATTGCCTTTAACTGAGTTACTGGAGAAACTATTGCTGCCATCCTGGGAATTTTGCCCATCTTGGAATGAAGGACAGGTTTTTTTAAAGCCACTGCCATCTTGACTGGTGGGTTCAATTGTTGTTTCCTGGAAATCCTTATGGATTTGTTTGGTTATTAATTCTTGACTGTAGTTCTTTCTTTTAGAGCGTGACAATTCATTGTTTGCCTAGAAAAACTGGGAAACTGCCCAAAACTACACAGATGCCACTATGAATCTATTGTATGCAAATCCTACAGTATTATGAAGTCAGGTATCTTCTGTAAGACTTAATGGATAGGAATGGATATAATAATCCAAATATCAGAAATGTCAAAGAAATCTTTTTAGCATCTTAACCAGTAGTAGTGACTACACTGTTTTTAAGTAGAATGACTCAGTCTTGTCAGCCTCTGCATGTTATTTTGGGATCACAGCACTGCCCAGAGTCTTTCCAGAAGTCACTTTTTGGTTTTCATCAAGGTTGTCTTCACAAAAGTAGCAAATGAAAATAACTTTGCAATGCAATCCAAAGACATTGGGACCATCTCAGTGACTGCTGGATCCCATGTGTCCAGCAGTTGCACTCCAGAAGATGCTCACCATGTCTGCCTTTGCAGCAAGCCTGTGTTCTAAGCTGCTTCATTGTGTATTCTGTGCATAACATATTCATGGTTATCCTGACCACACATTTGGATTACAAAGGATGTTCTCTTGCCATGCTTGGACTACTTCAATTTACCAGTGAATTTACCCAGCTTGGGCTGTTGAATATATAACCTGCAAGCACACAGGCTGCCTGGAGCTGGTCAAGAGGACCATGATTCAACATTTCCAACTTGCTACTGCACATCATCTCTACTCTTCTACAAGCAGATGCTCAACACCCTGGAATGCAGATGCCAGGGCAAAGGCACGGTCGAGGCTCACCAAGGGGCTGGAGCTCGGGCTGAGCAGCTGCTCCAGGCTCCCACTGCAGCCAGGGGATGATGCTGATCCACTCACCATCCTACTTCTGTGTAAGGCAGCATTTCTCACACCTGCTACATGTCCTTAGCAGCACACTTCATGTTTGGGAAAGAAAGCCATGCTCTGGCACTGCCCTTGGGTGGCTGCAAACCCCACTTGGCTGCAGCACCTGCCAGGGGCTGCTCAGTGATCCAGGCAGTGAGATGACAGAGCTGAGGACTCCATTTACTGGCTCTCCTACCTACTGTGGATAGCCAGAAAGGCATATCAGTTATTCCCTGCCTGGTAAATATTCTGAGGTCTTCCAGTTTTGAAGAGAAAAGAAAATCTCTCCACTTAGGTATTGGGGACCAACAAGAATGAGGTTTTAACCATCTATTACTATTTTTTTTTTCCTGAGTATAAATTAATAATACTGGTTATACAACCTTGTCATAATTTTACTAAAGCTTTGGTGCTGTTGCTGTTTGGGCTCTTTTATTGCTGCTTCAGATTTAATTGTAATTCTGAGCTAAATTTTAAAAGCTTTCCATCTGCTAAGAAAACCTGGCATGGGGGTACATCTCATGACACTCTCGCCTCCCTCTCTCTTTCCCAAAATTCTCATCATCTCCAGATTCTCCCAGCCCTTCACTCTTTGCATTTACTGTCGTACCACAGAAGTGAAGAAGTGTCAGCACACAGGGCTTAGCCATCATTTTCTGAGTCAGTAGCCCTGAAGAACATTTTCTCACATGAAAGCCATGCTGACTTTTGTCATGTGGCTGCAGCCACTCGCCTCTCATTTCACCACCACAAGGGCCACATTTAGAAAAGTAAAGCAAGTTAGAGTTGCAAAGATCAGTGTCAAACAAAGTGTGTGGCTTATCACATCCACTCAGGCCAGCCAGCAGAACCAGCAGCAGCAGTGCAGGCTATAATTGATTCATGAGGTTCAGTCTGCACAGCAAGAAGGTGTTGCCTAAGCAAACACCAGTCCTACACTCACCAAATGCAGTTTTCTCCAGATACAGAAAAACATAGGCTGTAACTGAGCCAGTAGAAGGGGAAGAAAAACATTAAATAAGGCTGTAAGGCTGAAAGAGATTTAGGCAGAACTGTAAAGAACACTTGGGAATTCTTTCTTCCACAAAAAACCCCCAATGTGTTTATGTCATCTAGACACTAAATAGATTTCTTTGAGGAAAAACTGTTACTTTATCTGAGTAAACATGTCAGTCAAAAACAACAACCAGCAATTTACCAAAATGATGCTCGATTATTTAACGCTGAAAGGGGAACATTCCACAGGGAGAAGTGTTTCTATTTACACACTGTATCTAGAACAGCTTTAGGCTGAGATGGAGTAACCATAACAAATACTATGTGCTCTACTAATTCAGCAAACTCCCCGGGCCTGGGACTGCCTTTTAAAGTATGTTTGGCTGTGGTTTCACTGTGTGGCTCATTGCCACATCCAGCTCCTCACTCCATGTATCTTCCAAGACATCTTCTAAAGAGCAAGAGGTTTTCTCAAAGGAAAAGAGAAATTCCCACTTTTTTAGTGGAATAAGGCGAATCCTTAGCTAGGCTTTAGCTTTACAGATCCTTGAGAACCCTTATTTATTTCACTGTGCTCAGCACATCACCTGATTAGGCTTCAAATCATTAAAAATAGCTGCACACAAAAGGAAATGATGGAATTACACATTGCTCCCCTGTTATTGAGGTTTTGATTACTGCAGGCTAATTTTCTCATTGTACTTTCGTGGGGTTTCTCCTAACTTAACATTCTTTTAAGGTAGCCTGTGTTGAGGGAATTATCTTGTTTTTCAAAGCAAATTTCAGCTGATTACTAAGTATTTACATACTGTAATTTGAATGTCTAATTATACAATTAGTGTAAATACATGTAATATGGTTTATTTTTCACAAAAGCTGATAAGGTACATTGCTTTTTGAATTCCAGTGTTACAAGATTTTCATTGCTTGTAATATACAATCCAAAAATTCACATGAAAAGCTTGCAGTAAAAGCTGTTTATTTATCAGTTAACAGCTCCAAGTGGTTTGAAACACATTTCATACCATAAACCAAGAAAAGACACCTGCCTTCTTGCAGACTACAGCCCACAACCACACCTTACATCCCTAAATCTAAGAGTTGCTGTAAGTCTCTCTTTTTTTCTTTGCAGGACTTCACAGTACATTTCTGTCCACCCTAAAGTCCCCAGCACTGTGGGAGAATTCAGCCTGTAAGTGCAGCACTACAGCACTGGCCCCGCAGACGTTTCTCTGTGACTTGCACTGACATTTATGATGATCCCCTCGATGAAATAAGGAAAAGTGCACTTGGGAAGATGGATGGAGACAATGCCCCTCAAGTCCTAGAGCTGCTCCTGTTTTAAGCAGCTACAGATAATAACTTCCTAATGAGAGGCAGCAAAGGGCTCCTTTACTCTCAGCTGTTGAAGCAGCAATGCATCAGCACCGAGCTGCAGAAAGCTGCCAGCCTCCCTTGCTCCTCCTCAAGAATCTTTAACATCTTTCCTCAAAGTTTACTAAATCCAGGCTTCAAATGTAATGGTATTTCCTTAAGTTTTATACAATTTAATCTATTACCAGAGAAAAAAATGAAGTCAGTGTGTTTGTGAGCAGACATTTGTACTCCATTGGCACATCCATTCCAAGCAGGACACACTTCCAAATTCTTTTTCAGAATTTCACTTAAGCATTTTAATTAAGCATATAGAGATAATATTTAAACAATGTGGGAAGATCAAGTATGTAAGAAATATTTCTGAAGTATATGTTATAAAAAGATTTCTTTGTCTGTATCTCCTTAACCTACAATAGTAGTAGCACTTCATGGAAAATTATTTCAATAGGATATTGCATTTTACAGCACCTTAGAAAACAGCATCAAGGTTTCATGAGACTAAATCTCATGTTGCCAACATGAAGCTTCAACTTTAGCAGCCACTGCCATTCCCCCATATCTGTTATGGAAACTTCCTTCACAGAAATTAATTTTAAATGAAAATTAAACCCAAGGACCTGGGCACTGACCTCCATGTCAGCACTAAGAGCCATGAGCCCTGTCCTGATCTGAGCACTGGAGTAGCCTGCTCCTAAGGACCCATAGCTAAAGCTCTGCAAGCACACAAACTTTCCTAAAGTATACACCAGGTTGTGCTATCCTTGATTACACTGGAAAATGTCTTATCCTGAAATTAAGATAAAAGACAGGACTACTTTACATTTATTTTCTATTGTTTTTAAAAACCAGGACACAATTAAATGACAGTAAAAAACTTAGTCTTTCAAATTGTTAAATCTAACCTTTGGAATCAGGATATTGTGGGGGAAATAAAAAACAAACAAAAATAGAAAGAAGAAGGATGTTTATTTCATAAATACACTGCCCCACATCTGAATAATTTCAGAGATACACTTCCTAAAATTCTGGGCCCAGCAATAGAATACAGTCAAGTTATTAAAGATGCTGAACATATACTTAATTTTCAGCTTATTTTTGTGCCCCCCTGGCCTTAGTGAGATTTAAGTACATGTATAAATTTTCTTTTTAATCAAGACCTAATTTATGAGGATAATAATGCCTTTAAAGTGTGTATTTTTCTACTGTAAGATGCAACACACAAACCAAATGTGAGGAATATCATCTTTGGCAGCATTCCCTAGGGGAGTCTGGATCTATAAACACATGGATGTAATGTGTTTGTTAAGGCAATTCTTCTTCCATTCTCTGACAGTTGTAATATAAATAACATTTTCTCCTTAGGAAGCAATCCAAATACAATCAAACCAGTGTATTAATATCACTTAATGTAATCTTCAATTTTGCATCTGGTTTAGGTGTCTGTTTTGTGAGAGGCTGGACACAGATATAAGGTAAGAGCCCTGCAGTGCCCCAGCCCATGCCATTCCAGCCCATGCCATGCCAGCCAATGCCATGCCAGCCCAGCCCATGCCATGCCAGCCCAGCCCATGCCATGCCATTCCAGCCCATGCCATTCCAGCCCATGCCATGCCAGCCCAGCCCATGCCATGCCATTCCAGCCCATGCTATGCCAGCCCATGCCATGCCATTCCAGCCCATGCTATGCCAGCCCATGCCATGCCATTCCAGCCCATGCCATTCCAGCCCATGCCATGCCATTCCAGCCCATGCCATGCCAGCCCATGCCATGCCATTCCAGCCCATGCCATGCCAGCCCATGCCATGCCATTCCAGCCCATGCTATGCCAGCCCATGCCATGCCATTCCAGCCCATGCCATTCCAGCCCATGCCATGCCATGCCATGCCAGCCCATGCCATGCCATTCCAGCCCATGCCATGCCAGCCCATGCCATGCCATTCCAGCCCATGCCATGCCATTCCAGCCCACGCCATGCCAGCCCATGCCATGCCATTCCAGCCCATGCCATGCCAGCCCAGCCCATGCCATGCCATTCCAGCCCATGCCATGCCATTCCAGCCCATGCCATGCCATTCCAGCCCATGCCATTCCAGCCCATGCCATGCCATTCCAGCCCATGCCATGCCAGCTCAGCCCATGCCATTCCAGCCCATGCCATGCCATTCCAGCCCATGCCATGCCAGCCCAGCCCATGCCATGCCATGCCATGCCAGCCCATGCCATGCCAGCCCGCTCGCAGCGCTGGGACAGCTCTGTCATATCTCAGGTTCCCTTGCCATGGAAGGCAGAGATGTCCCTCTGCCAGCCTATGACAGATGCTTACACATTACTCTTTAGCTCTGAGCTCCTCTCTACACTTTCAGTTTACTCTCAGTTTACAGGTTAGGGGTCTGATCCCAAACGTGGCCAGAGGGGGAGGCAGGATGCAGCTCCTGGTCCACACTCTGAGCTGCTCTCCAGGAGAACACAGTGCTGAGAATGTGGAAGAGGAGCCACATCCAGCTCAGGTGTGAAAGTCACATCAGCTTCCATCACCTGCCACTTGAAAGCACTTCAATCCCTCAGAAAATCTTAGTCAGGCTCCCAGATCTAGTAAAGTGTGGCTGGAAGAATCTCCTGTGTATCAGCCAGAATGAATTGATGCAGTCTGTATCAAAATGAAATAACTCTCAAATAAACACCAGCCACTCATTTGTATGTGCTGGACTAACGAGCAGATATGCAAAAGAGCACGACAAAAGAGTCAGAAATCAGCCTGGGTTCAGAGGAACACAAGGAATCCCTAATATGCCTTTTTTTTCAAACACTTGCCAGTTAATCAGGAAATACACAGAAGCACAGAATCAACAGATTGGAAAATTCAGCAAAAGATCCAGAAGTTGGGAAAAAATGTGGGTTGTGAATAATTTGTTCAAATTAATATTCTGGCAGCTACATTTTGAACAAGATGTAATTTGTATAAGGCACCTTCTGTTAAATTTGTGGCACAGAATTACAAGGACCAATCCAACTTGAAATCAAACCATGGATTTACATCGGTACATCTATTTACCCTAACTCTCAGGCCTAAACTACTGAGAATGAGATTTTCAAAATTAGAGAATGTAGATAAACACTTAAAAATATCTTTCCTTCAAAAATAAAATTTTATCTCTCCAAAGAAACTAAAGTAAAAGGACCTGCTTAAGTCATGACTCGTGCTCTAACAGCCATTGTTCTACATATTAATTTTGTACAGCACATAAATTCATAGCTAGCAATGAGGTTTTAGGATCAGACTTAAGAAAAAGGCTCATCTATCAACTATGTTGTCAACTTTAGATTTAGAGAGATGAAGGCAGAGGTATTAATCTGTCAAAATCAAAGTCAAGGATGATGCTCACTTCTTCAGAATGGCTGAATCAAAATTTTTCAGCCATGCATATTATTTTTGAGTACTTACTACAAAGTTAAATCACTGTAAGAATGGTATGTAGCACTGCAGTGACAAAATAACCTGGTGGTGAAATACAGCTGGCAACCTATAACTTAAAGGAAAATGAATCACTGATTGTTCTTGATATAATATGAAAACTAATGAGAAAATAAGACACATTAATTTTTAAAACAAAACAAAATCCCCTCAGCATAATAATTTTCACTTTATTGCAACATTTATACAAGCTGCAAACATTATTTCAGTTTTGATCAATGTTTTAAATATCTCAATTTTTGCTCCTGTTGTTCTTTTTAACAACACCAGCCACGCTGGTTATGCTCAATGCAAAAGGCCAATACCTGGGAATTTAAGCAGCTTTCTCCTTTCCCATCAGTGATGTTGATTTTTTCAGAGATATCCTCAGCTGTTCTGTGGCACAAACATTATTTTCCAAACACCACAAACCAGAATGATTATTAGAACCAGTGATTCAGACAACAACCTTTTTAATGTCAGGCCACCCAGCATTAGCTGGAGTGCACGAGCTCTCGAGAGTGACACCTCCAGTTCCAGCCACACCACTGGGCCACTTTACAGCTTCATCACCAGCACAGTTTGCCCAAACTCATATTGTATGTATTCACTGAGGTCATATCTTGGCAGCTGGATGTCACTGAGTGGGCATACACCTGCTCTGTAATTCAAAACAGCACAACACATTTCAGCTTTGATTGAAGGAGATCTATATCTGGTATTTGCTTCTTTCTCCTCAGTATAAACAGCTTTGTTAATCAGTGTCACAATCTCATGATCCAAGCAGCTTTTATATTTTAACAATCTGATTATTAGAATAATCAGATTGTTAAAATATGAACTTTGACAAGTCTGATTATTAGAATAAGTTTGGAGAGTAAATATTGCCAGGTCACCACAGGGGATGAATTTGGATAATCCTAAAGACACACCTGAAAGTTATACAGAAAAGATCAACAGGTCTGTAAGAATGGTGAAGAGTGTGTTGGAAACCAGGCTTGGTAAGAACCCTATTCTTCCTCCTCTGTTAATAGAAATTTAATCATTCTACAAGCAGTAGGAATTATCCAGTCACTTTAAGTAGGGAAAGAGTGCCCAGATCAATTTGATTTTAACTAACTTTATCTAAAAACTCCTGTCAGACTCATTGAATCTTTGCCACAGTCAAACAAGATGTTCTATTTTCCAAGCATGTGATTCCTTTCTACTACACATGAAACCTTATTTTATCTCATCAAGAAGCATAAAGAAAAAAATAAAAAAACCAAACAAAACACCACTTATGGAAGATAAATTGTGAAGGATATGAAGTTGCATAAATGACTTTATAAAAAATTGCTTTATATTGCTCTGTTTGACATATAATTATTTTTCCTCTTCATGGGTAAATTGTAAAAGTATTTCTAAACAAAGTTTTATCATGAGCTCATCAGTATGCATATTCTGTGCTCACATTTAGTATCTATTTATAAAATCAATTCTGTTCTGGGCTTTGACAAACAAAACTGAAATGCAGCTGTGTGACATGTTGATAATTTTCATTAGTTCTAAAAAGCCTCAACAGAAATTACACTCTTACTTGTTATGACCAAATAACCCCATGGGACTCACAGGAAAGGTGACTTTTCTAAATGATCTTATTTATCAATGGAGAAAAAGAAGGAGGAGGAAAGAAGTGGATAAAAATTGGAAGTAAAATGATGAAAACTTAAAAATCACAGATGTACACACTTGAGGCTGTGCTGACTAGAGAGTCTTCAGTATTGCTGTCAGAGACAAATATATATTGAATTATCCTTGCATTATTTGCACATCCTTTATTACACTGGAGGAGTATTTGCTCAAATTTTGAATAAGCTTGTTGCTTGAAAATCAGAAAACCTCATGGTATTTAATATAAAGAGCCAAAATTCAGCAACTACATTTCTGAACAAACATATCCATATCTGGTGTGTAAAAAATTAAAAGGAAAACGAGTTTACAATAATTCCTTTTTGAGAATTACCTCATAGTAAAGAAAATCACAAATGCGTGAAAATGAAGTCTTCAGAGAAAATGAAGCAAATTGATTTCATCATTAAATTGTCTTTAAACAACAGTCTAGAATGAAACAACAGTAATAGAATGAAATCAATGTTTATATCCCCTTTTCCTATGCTTAATGGCTGTTCTACTTTTCCCTGACTAATATCTGGGGGTAAGGGTGTGGCAATTTTGTTTCCTTGGAATACAATGCTTTTTAATTTCTGCTGAAGAACTACCTGCAATTCTTGTTTTCCCAGGAAAATTTGTTGCTCAAAAGAAGAGCGGTCTGAAACATTTCTAGGCATCACAATTACAGAAGAGCTGCCAAAAAGATCAATAATAAAAATGTCCTAATTAAACAGTCCTTCTAATTTAAATTACTAAAATTACTAAAATTTTGGTCTTTTGGGGTTTTTTTCCTAGGGTTTTATTTCCTTAATTCCCATGGCTAAACATATTCCCAGAGCAGGAAAACATCAAATCTCTGAGTGTAGAACAGAAGCAGGGTTTTCTAAACATGCACAGGCCAGTTCTTTTTCAAGCCAGTTCCGAAAAGCAGACAGGCAGCAGTGATTTCGAGTTCCAGGGTGCACTGGTTTCATTATATAAGAACTCTGAGAATTCACCAACCAATCCTTTACATAGCGTAGATTTTTTTAATAAAAGTCGCTTTTGAAAATGAGACACAGTTTCATATAAGTAAATAAATTTTTTCTTCATTTTTTTTTTAATTTCTAAATATAGCAATATACAGGAAGTTGGTTGGCTTCCCCCTTTTTGATCCATTTTAAATGCCCCTTAAATTTGTACATTTTTGTGCAAACTGCTATTTCTTTAATTTCCTAAGAGAGATAATGAGGACTGGTTTCTCTGTAATTCTAGTGTGATATTTTTCTGGGTGGTTTTCAAAGTACACAGTATGTAATTAGGGATAATGCAGACAGTTCCTTTGTTTTCCGGAGAATAGTAATTTTTTTTTTTTTTTTTTAAATTAAGGCCTTTGGTTTGGTGTTTTGTTTCTTTTTTTCCCCTAAGTAAACGCTGTGTTATTGGACATGAAGTGGTGAGTGAATTGATGCTTTTTCACCTGAGGGTATTTGCACTTTAACAACTCTGACAATATCTGATTTTCAACCAAGTCCTGCAGAATATTTAAAGAGCAAAGATTTCTTCTACACAGATGCAAATAATTTAGAGAAGAATGCAATTAAGAGACTGATCACTGCTGAAATCTTCCTCCAGGACAGCTGACATAAGCCAGCAAGAGCCACTTATGAACTGCAAAAAGCAAAATCTGAGTAAAAAGCTCATTCTTGTGCAGCAGGATCACTCCACTCTGCCTATCTGGCCATACTTTTGAAGATAACGAAAACAGATCATTTTCTTCAGTTTCAGTGAAAAAATGACTGTGTTCAGCAGCTCTGAAAATCAGGATAACACTAAATGAATGCTTTTGACATAATTATTGGGTATAAAAAGCCTACACTGAATAGCAAAATATGCTTTTGTGAAAAAAATATCACAACAGCATGCTCATGTGATTTCTCTTTGCACAACAGAACAGCAACAAGTGCCTGTGAGCAGCTCTGTGCAGTGTAGAGCCAAGTATTGTGCTGATTTCAATGCACAATAGGTACAATCTTACCAAGCAGCCACAATCCTTGAATGTTTGTAGAGAGCAGCAGAAAGCAGAACACATGATATGTGGCATAATAACATATTGATTTACAATCTTCTTCTAACTGCAGCTGTACTTAAAGGTCTACTGTGAAGAAAAAGTACTAGAAAATTCCAACCCTCCTCATTTTGTGCAAATCATTACATGAACATTTAATCAGGAAACGTGGGAGAAGACTGTAAAAAACTGTTACTACATAAAACTAATGTGCACTCAGTTATTTGGGAAACATTCCCCAGATCACTTTTCACATCCCTCTCTTTTCACTCCATTCTCCTCCCATCACCTCAGTTTGCTTTGCTTTGTGTTTGCTGATATATTTCATTTAAACTGACAAGACAAAAGCCCTGCTATCAATGTTCTCCAGAGATGTAAAATCCTATTGCTGAGCATCCCTTTCCACTCCTGGAGACAAGGTACCTTCAAATACCCACAGAGCAGTGAGATCTACAATCCACTCATTGGATGCATTTAGCATGGCCATTTTTTCCCATGACATTTAGTTATTTTAATTCTGTTTGAGAGCAGAAAAAGAAATATCTAAATACTGGTCTCATGGAAGCTTGCACATACACTGGAATAGAAAAAAAATATTGTTATCCTCAGGAATAATATAACTTTAGCTTCCAGGTAATACCAATGCAAGTAATATTCAAAGAAATGATTTAAAAGTATTAATAAAATAATGCATAGTGCATATTAAGAATATTTAATGTTTAATGCCTTTGTTGAAATTTAAAAATAGTCCTTTTGCATTGCTTGTTCATTGTTGGTTTTGTCTTTAAAAGTCAAGAAAAAGGTTCTGTTTCCTGTACATGCTACATTATGAATATTTTTAGTGGAAAATTAATAAATATATTAATAAAGTCACAAGGTTTTATTCTAAAGTCATTGTTAATGGGGTTTAAGCTGCTAAAGGACCAGACCTCTTCTCAAAACTTTTATACTGAGTATTTTTGCTTTGATCAGTCATGGCATGAAGACGCAATTTACCAAATTATTGTATTGCAAACAATACTAAATGCCACTTGTAAATGTATTGGAAAGTCAGTATCATTGCTACGTTTACCAAGTTACAGTAAAAAAATGTACTGCTAGGACTCAATGTTTTAAAAAGACCTTTCAGACTTTCAGATTTTCAGATGTATCTGAAATGCAGAAGACCTGCCAAACCATGTCTACACAAAAGGCAGGAATAATTTCATATCAAATCTATTTCAAAAAGGCAAAACCACTACTTAGTTTGCTGCATTCTTGCTTGAAATCTGTGTTCAGTTACCATCCAAGCACACAGTAAAGGAACTTCTCTGATTAGAAAATGAAGAGTCAAGCATCATCTGAGAGCAATCTCCTATAGACTTCCTGCACATTATCTGTGAGTCTGCAAATGCTGACATTTTAGCCTGCATATTTCTCAATTTACACTGCCAGATAAAAAAAGGAGCTTTCATAGTTGGACCAGTGACTCATTCTCTTAAATGAAGTGTAATCAAATCAAATCAAATTTTCATCATTCATCCACCATCTAGATTAAGAGATTCACTTGCACAATCTTAAACTGCTGCGATGGATCAGATCACTGGGAAAAAAACATGCACTTTTAACCAATGCTGATTTCTATTTTTAAAAAGTTTGCCAAAGGCTTTTTTTCCCATTTTCCAGTAGTCCCACAGTCCTGTGGATTCTCATCCCCACATTAAATATTAGTACATTATCCCTCAATAATAAATCTGTCTCTTTAGAAAGGTTTACCACCTATTTGGGCACAGGTTATAAAGTACAACACTCAGAGAAAAGGAGTTGAGATTTTTTAGCATTTAAACAAAACACCTACAGGTCCATATTTTACATCTGCAGGTTTTACACCAGCAGTTTTTGGTTCTAACTTCTAGTGAGAGGCTCTGAAAGCCAGAGCTGGACTCAAGATTGTGGGAACAGAGCCTGAAGCTGACTCTGTCCAGGTGTTGCCTGAGACCACCGAGGAAATTCCACAAAATCAATCAAAGGTTGAACAGCTGATCAAGAAAGTGAAATTAATGAGATACTGTTTAAACTTGTTGTAAAAAACCACAAAGAATCTAAAAAGGGAAGGATGGCTCATGATCAGGAAGGGGGGCACTGGTGCCCACAGAGGTTATTTCTCTGGACAAGAGGGGGCTGGCAAAAGCAGGGTTGCTGACATGGAACAGGGTCTACACAAAATAAAGTTTGTAGCAAGCAGACTGAGCTGAATTGAAGTCCTCTTGTAGATAAGATGGGAACAAATAGACAACTTGGCTATTAAAGAAGTCATGAAGCCCTGTGATTTTTGCCATACAAATCTCCTGTTTGTCATCACAACACTAATTTGGCAGATGCAGTTTGTATTTATGACATTTTTTAGATGGGATGTCATTGTCTCAGTGAGAGACAAGAAATGAAAACAATGACCATGATATATACTTTCACCATGTGGCCTACAGCTGATAAATCCAAAGCTAAAACCAAACACCCAAAACCTTGCTAAGTTCTTTAGGTTTACAGGAAACCAACTCTGGAAATGCAGTAGGAAAAACCTTACTTGCAACTGAGATATCCATGTAGGATGAAATACAGAATTTGGAAGGAGTTTGACAGAGCTGGCTATGAGCAGAAGTCATGTATTTCACAAAGCAACAATCAAAATGCTGTGTGCCTGAATTAATTGTTCTGGGGCCAGGACATCACCCACAGGTTGAAACAAGAGTCAGATAATGCATTGAGAATATCATCAATGGAGAACAGACAAATCCCTCAGGAACATATTTAGTGAAATACATGGTTTTCTATTCCAAAATTCAGGCTAACTTCAACTCACTTATTAACAGAGTATTGCAAATCAAAATAAAGACAAAGTTTGCTTCATTGTAAAGAAAGTTGTTTAAATTTTCCACTCAGGTCACAGTACAGGTTTCTGTAAAAAAAGGACACGTGTCAGAAATTCAGAGAAGATACAATTTCTGGAAAAGCAAAAAACAAAATAGGAAAAAAAGGGGGGAAATGGGGTGGGAGGGGAAGTAAAAAGGGCATATGAAAAAGGAAAAAAGGGAAATAAATAAAAGGAAAAGAAGTGAGAACTATCCTGATGTAAAAATTAATAAAATAAAGAAATAAAATTTATTAAATAAAATCTAACTTTTAAAATAAATAACTAATAAATGTAAATAATTTTAATAAATAAAATTAATAAATAAAAATTTAAAAGCTTGCTTTAATGTTAATGCCCTCAACAAATTCACAGTCCTCTCAGAGGTTTGTGACTTGAAGACATCTTATACACGACAGCCAGGGAGCTCACAGGGAATCAAATCAGACAAGCAGCAAAGGGCAGAAGTGTGCAGTTGTCTCAGCTACTGAGGAGCACAGGGACTGGCCATGAGTGCAAGTATTTGGGTGAAAGAAATGGATACACATGCAGATACTGAGAGCAGAGCAATTTGATAAGGCTCCTACTGATATGAGAGCTGTACAGCACTAGGAAAACACTTTGCTGAGCTGAAGTGTCATCACCACACACAGCTCCATGGCTGGCTGATTTTGGAGAGGCTGAGCCTTGCTGAGCTGCTGCTCTGCTGTGCTGTCTATCCATTACACAGCACACAGTGCCGAGGGCTCTGGAATTTGCACACCCAGAGGAAACAGCAGAGCCAGTCCTATCAGAAGATGGAAGTATACAGGGGTGGGAAGCCAAATTGATGTCTTGAATGCCAAATGTAGGAAGGGAATGATAATATATTTACACCAACATCTGCATAAACTTCTGTAATACTTCCACTTGTGCTCATTCTGTGCCATTAGAGAATTGAGATTCAATAGCAGGTATGGTAGAGACAAAGTAAGGGGTCTAAAATAAAACAGAAAGTACCTGAAACTTTCCAGCATTGGTTTGACTGACATTTTTTGTAACTTGAAGAAACATAAATATTGATTTCTTCCCCAATATTATTTGATTTGCAAACTCCAAAGACATTTGTTTGTGTTTAAAGAGATGAGCGTATTTCAGTACTATCTGTATGAAAAGGCAGCAAACAGAAAGAGCAAATGGGAAAAAATGAACCACCTGGAATACAAACCAGATTTAAAAGCGCTTACAAAGAGGATTAATGGGTGTGTATATATAAAGCCGGGGAACAATTTCTGCTTCTGGAAACCATACAAACTGTCTGAAAAGACACCTTACCTTCTCAGAGAGAGCTGCAAACTGACCCTGCCAGCCCCTGCTGCAGCTGCCACAGTGACTCAAGAGATTCATCACCTGCTCCCCCTGCAAATACCCAGAGACCTCAGAACTGGGTTAACCAGCCACAGGGTCTGTGCCCCTGATTTTGCAAAGGAGCACAGTCAACTCCTTATAACACAACCCACACTCCACAGAAACCAGCAGCACACTGGGTAGCCCTGCACAAATCACTGGAGCATCTGTGGGCTCACTCAGCATGATTGAAATGTAAATAAAATATATGACTTTGAAGCATGCAACACAAAGGTGTGATAGGTGAGGCAGCAAAAACTGAGGTGGCTTCCCAAAATGGTAACAATGTTAGATTAATGAAAAGAAAAATCTTTCCTCAATATTAAATAAAAAGAACGGTTGATATTAATAAAACAAAAAGTATCTTGGGATTTGGATTACATTCCTAAACTCTTCCAGAATAAGAATACCATAAGGAGAAAAAAAAATTAAAAACCTTATGTTTATTCATCTTTAGGAGATGCCAGTATATTGACAAAAATATGCATAATCACAAAACTCACCATTCAGTATGAGAATTAGAATACCCTATACTGCTGATGGATTAATTATGTTTTTTCCAAGCTATTCAGATAATTAGACATACTAAGTTCAGAGCTATTTTTGCAATGATAATGGACTTGTTTTGTTGTGGTCTATTTAACAAACTGTTGGATGCTTTTTCTAAAGCTTGTTTACATTCCTGTACATCCTAGCTTGATTGATATTCTGTCCTTTGGATTATAGTGTCATGCCAGCAACACCATTGAAATAGCTCAGGACAATATAAACCTCGTTTTTCAGAGCTTCTACAATAAATCAGACTACAGTAACTCTTTAGATCCTTGCTAAATTGAAATGCAGCATACTGTGCCAAATAATTCTTTTTAATTTTACACACACACGCACACCCTTGTGTGAGAGAACCTCAGACACAAAGGATTCCATTCAGCAAAGTGTTTCAGAGCTACTCCTTCAGAGTAGCTAGAGCTGTTCAAAACTGTATGCAACCTTAATATAGACAACACTCACCAAATGCACCAAGGAACAGAACAGAATTTAGATTTTTCAGTTTCAATGTGTGTAAGAAACACATTTAAACTTAGGCAGAAGCACATTTAAACAGACATGCATGAAGAACGCTGACCATTCTGGGCAAGTTCTTACCCTTTTACAGAGTCAGCTTTTTCAGCTGCAGTGTTAACTGGACTGAAGTGCCACCAATCTCAGCAATCTGTCTTGGATCACATCAGTCACATCAGTCTCTGCATTTAGGCTGCCAAAGAGGAGCACGTGAGGCCCCCGACACCCTCAGCCCCAGCAGAGGCTGAGCATCACTCTGCACCTCGTGCTGTCAAACATTGCTGTGAAGGCACTTAACCAGCACTGGATATTCTCAAATATGGGCAGCATCAAAGAGAAGCATTCATGCAACTTCAAACTTTCTTGTGCTTCTTCAAAATCTGATTAAACCAAAGATCTACCATATCTGTATTAAGAAATCTTGCCTGCCACAGAGATGTCTCGCATAACAAATATGTATATGCAGGCACAATTTTGTTTAAAACACCCATATGTGTATTTGTTGTCATTTGTTTTATCTGGCTGCAACAAAAATAAACAAAAATTGCACAGCATTTTTTGAAAGACCACAAACAATTAACACCAGTATTCTTCAAAGTGAAAGTGCCCATTAATCAACACATATCTCAAAACATACCTTTGTTTTTAACATGCTACAAATGAACAGAATCAAAATATTAAAGTTAGCAGAAAGAATTCTAGAATTACATAATTAAACATTGCATCTTTCCTTCTGGGTACCATGACTCACAATGTGCAAATGTATTATGCAAAATGAGATTAAAACAGAATATACATTTTACCCTTGGGTTCATTCAATAGTCAAGAGGAGTAAGAGAAGAAGAAGTTAATTTGGGATGAAAATAAAGCATTAAAAAATAAAATTTTTCATATTGTCCTTCAAAGACCAATCCCCACAGAGACTTGAAAAGAACAGTATGTCTCTTGCAGTGGAGGGACATTTAAATCTACACTTTCATTTGTATCACACGTCCCTAGAGTCCTGCAAAGTCTGTTTGCTTGCTTTGTTAAAAATAAAGGAGGGGGAAAAAAAAAAAGAGGACTTTACCGTACTCTCAAATAAATGTATTATTGGAACATATATAAGAGATCTGAATACTAACCTGCATATCTTAGCCCTGAGAGTATGGTATTTCCTAAATTAAGATTATGTGGGTTGGAAGGGATTACACAGCACTGAATAACCTTATGCAAGCAAAATTTTAGATGAATATCCACTGTGTATTTTATTTTATAATCCCAAGATATAAAATTGTATCTATGCCTCATGTTTTTTAAGTTTTTTATTGTTGTTGTTTGTTTGTTTTTGTTTTTTTTGTTAATCCTTCATGCAAATTAGAAATGAAGATTTACTTATTTATTTGTAACATTCACCTCAATCAGCTTTGCTGGTTTATTCTTGTAGCTTACAGTTTAGCCTGAGATTCATTTTCTCAGGGGATTCGTGTTCTCTGTCCGTAGCAGCTTTGCTTCTCTAAGCAATGCACTCACTGTGTACAAGGCTGGGATTGCAGCTCATTCCTGGGCTCTTCATTGGAAAATGTTCATCTGCAGGTGGTCATTAAACACTGGATAGTTTGAAATGATATTTGGCTCCTTAAGGGGCAAACCTCAGCTCTGTCCTTGCATCACCCTTGAGTCTCCAAGAAAGAATGGTGCTGATGCATATGAGGACTGGCATGCTGAGCAAGAGATTGCACAGTGGTTTTGGTCAATTTAAGCAAGGATTCCACCAGAACACCCTCCCTGACTGCCTGTGCCCTTCCCTTGGGCTACTTCTGTGCTTTTACAAACACACAGTGATCTAGTTCATCATCCTCATCACACAGCCTCTCTGCCCAGCAATTCTTTGATTATATCCATGCCCTCAAATATCTCTACATCCAGACACTAGATCATCACTATACAGAAAAGGTGAAAACACAGTTTAAAGGCAGAAAAAAGTATGGCAGGACTGTTCCAGTCCAGGACTGGGCACCTCAAGAATCACTTAATTTAAGCTGGTGTGTGCTGGGATCTGGAGCCAACCTTTGAGATAGTCCCCCTGCTCACAAGGGAGCCATGGCTCTGGCAGCAGGTGACAATCCTGGCAGCCGGGGACAATCCTGGCCTGCAGAGAACACCAGGGACAGGTCACAGCCACAGGGGCTCGATCCTCAGCACAGAAAGAGAAGACTGAACAGCTAATGGTACTAAAGCAATGACTGAAGCTGATGTGCTCAGAAAGTGTCCCAAACCATGGCCCAGTGATAGGCCCTCGTGTCTCCAGGTTCCTTTGTTGTTTCCCATTTTGGTTTGTCTTTATGTCAATCCAGTTCCTCCAGTGCTAGGCAGCAAAACACAGCTCTAAGGCAGTTGGACTCATATTTATACTGTTCCATCTATGTGTGACTCAGCTGCAGAGGGCAATTAAAAATAGTAAATATTTCCAGTGGTTTTCTCTCCCCTCCTTAGAGGAATTAAACCACTGCTGACACAGGAGGAAATGAATTGCTCTTGACTGCAGCTAACAAACACTTCATAAGTGCTTGGAACACTTCTGGTGATCATGACCCTCATTAAAATGTCCAGTGTGAACGGGCACCTACTACTCTGTAAACAAGCCACAAAAACGTCTTCATTATTTATTAGAATAGAATGCTTCATCACCCTTGCCATATGGATTTCTCACCTCAAAGGACTTTTTAAACCCCAAATCTCCAGTCAAAAATAATTCATACAATAAAACAGTCTAAATGGATAGCAAGAGTAGATATATCTGTTCAAAGTTTCTCAAAAGTCACTGATGATAGAAAATCAAGTAATCCTTATGCTCCAGGTCCCTGTATCTCTAGCTAAAATGCATTTAAAAAAAAAATCAATCAAGGTGTGTACAACTTGCGGTGTGGTATTTTCCTTTATAGCATTTTGAATCTTCCACCTCCCCAGAACAATGGACTTCAGAAAATAATATGAGAAAAAATTTCTCTTGCTTTCAAGAACATAATTTCAGGAATGATTTCAGAAGTGATTCATTGAAATTAGTGCAGAATGGAAAAGAGTTGGGATAAAAGATGAAAATGGCCATTCTATTTGCTTTGTATTGATTCTGCTTTAATCTCTGTGTAGAGACTATGCATCTCTAGGTGTGGGGCATAGCAAGGAGGTGGAATGAATAGGACATCAAAATTACATAGGAGTACCTACAATCTACTGTTCTTTATTCTATAGACTGCTGCATATCTATCTGTGAGATGCTCATCTGCTCTGCACATCTAATTCCAGGAAAAGAAAAGAGAATACTGCTGCTCGTTTTTTTTACCCCTCCCAATTTTCAGAAATTGTTTTAATGAAGCAGTTGATTTATAAATTTCACAAAATCATATTCAGATGAATTTTCTATTCATGCAAACATCTGAAAAAAAAAAGAAAATCGACTAACTGGAGTCTTCTCTGTCCCTGTATTCAGGCAGAAATCTACAGAACTTGAACTGGCCTGATGACAGCCATCGGCAACTTGAGTGGTTTGTCCCCACTTATAAGAACAAAAGAGAAGCAAATCAAAATTCAGATGCTTATCTCTCAACACCAGAATGAAGCACTGACCTCAACATCACTGCTAGGGTGAATGCCTTAGGAGCAAGGGGGCTAACAGGCTGCACAATTACTGCACTGAGCCAGCATGCTATGTGGCATGTGGATTATTAAGTGGATTATTAAAAGCTCTGTAAAGGTTTCTAAATGAGCCTAACAAGTAAACTGTTCTGCTTCTCCTTTTCTCTCTTCTTGCCTACTCCATTTAATGATGATTTAATTCTTAAAATGCTCAAGGATCAAAAAAACAACAGATATCATACTCACCTATAATACAAACTATAATAAAAATGCAGGGGCACAAAATAAAAGCCAAACAGTTTTTAAAGGCAGACAAACTGCATAGTAACAATCACACTACAGAACACAACAGCACATCACATCCTGAATCAAAAGCCCCAGTGGGCCAGCACATCATCCAGGCTCGTGGTCACTGGCCAGGTCAGCACGAGGCCACCCCTGCTGCAGCTGGACCACAGGAGCAACCTAATGCTGCCACTGAGAACCTTGGACCTGAGCTGCTTCTACAGACACTCAGAAGCTCAGGTGTGGCTCTGGGGGTTCACATCAGAGTTTTCCCAGTTTTATCATTCCCATTTCCCATCCTCAGCACATAGGTGACTCCTCAGCTTTCCTGGGGTCCCACAGGGGGATGGCAGGGGAGGCTGGACCCTGAGCTGTGCAGGACTGAGCCCCAGCCCAGGCAAAGCTGGTGCAGTGACTGATGGCTGCAAGGCCCCTCTGGCTCAGGGATTACTGAGAAAAGCAGAGCCATCATCACTCTTCTGCTGCTTGAAGGATGCTTTCTTCTTCAGGGCTTGCACAGAACTTCCATAACAAAACCCCTTCAATTGCTCAGCATCCAAAAGGCTGGTTTTTGTGTCACTGGGGCAGTGCACAGGGAAAAACTGGGCCCTCTGTGCGTTCTTGTAATGCATACACATAAAATAGATAACCTCTCTTTAGTCAAAGTGTCATCATGTAGGTAGTTTAAGTCATGTTAGTTCTTCAAATATTTAAAAAGTCAAATGTATTCATTTGTATTTTTAAACTTCAGTACTCCTGATAAATCTTATTTTGTGGGAAGAGCTGCTTCTTTTCTAGTAAGCAAAATAACAGTTAGAAAGATTTAAATATCAAAATCTTTATTTGTTAAAAATTCAATCTTCAAGACTTTACTTATGCACATTTTCTTTCAAATGAATACAGACTTTTCCTTGAAAAAGGACCAATACTTAGCATCAACTTCTACCTTCATAATTGCATTCAAAGGATGCAGGCAGCTTTTTCTTTGTTTTTCATGAAAACTCTCAAACAGATTTAGGGTTGTTGCTCCTAAAGCTTCATATGAACCTTCAAACCAGCCACCATCTGCTGGAATGGAGAGACGAGTCAGTTACTCTTCTGAAGTCGCTATCACAGCACCTGACAAACAACCAGACAGAAAAGAACTGCAATAGTTCTTGCTAACTTTTGTTTTGCTATAAAGCACAAGAAGGGAAAACACTATTCAGTCTTTACTGGCTTTGTGATTCATTTCATAAAAAAAGGTAAGACTGAGGCCTGCCTCAGTAGATAAAACATTAATCCTTTCACCTCTAGGACAGATGTTTCATCTACACAAGCTCTTACACAAACAGAATTTGGCGTTCTGCTTTGTGACAGCAGCTCATATCAGAAACCCGATCACCACACAAAAAGAATCAGCCTTTGAGTCTTTGGAAGAGACTCAGCCTGAAGCTCGGACAGGCTGGGAATCCTCTCTCAGCCTGCTGGGAAGGGTGTGAAGCAGAAGAAGGGCACAGGTTAATCACAATGCATCATAATGATGTTTGTGACCACACGCACAGGACCTGGTTATAAGGAGAAAGAGTCACAACACTCTATTTTCACCATTACTCTGATCTGCACTACTTCACTTACTCCACGAATGGAAGGAGCAAATGAAGAAAAAAAACAAAATTAAAATGTTGAAGCAACTACAGTCCCACATATGGCCCTTAGAAATTTAAATTCCAAGTACTGAGTGAGGTTGCATGCATAAAGGCCTGACAGTTGTATAGATAAACATTTTACATATATCAAAACTGGAATATACTCATGGAAAGCTTTCCAATGAAATCTTAACCACAGGCAGCCTCTGCACATTCTGAACTGTCTGTCAGCAAGAGAAAATTCAGAATTTTGATCAGTGCTTAGCTTTTTGAAGACATTCACTCTGAACCATTCTCAATTCCATAAGCTATATGCCTTGTTTGTCAATGAGTCAGCTCCTGTTAATAAGTCATGCAAAATGATGCAGATTGAAGTTATGCAAAGAAAATTATCTTTCTTGAAACTACTGTGTTAGCTGATTTGCCTACTTAACATGTTATGACAGCTTCAAGATCTTGAAACTGTCTAGAGATATACACAAACCATTAAAAACTCCAAGAAAAGCTGCATTTGAAATAATAGCAAGTGTCAAAATATCTTGGAAAACGTAGGGCAATAAAATATTAATAACAAAACAGCTGTTTAACGGCAGCCTACCAAACACTTAAACATGTTGGGGTTATTTAGAAGTGAGGGTATGTCATATTTGGAAAATGATGAATGATGCCCTGTGGTTCTCCAGATGCTTTAAGCACATATTTGGGAAGGAAGAAAAAAAAAAAGAGAGAGAGAGGCGGGGGGAAAAAGCCCTATTATCTATATTTAAATATAACCAGTGTAGAAGTAAAAATGACAACTTACTTAGCTATAAAGCTTTCTTCGTACACTGACTCTTAATAGCCTTCAAGAAAATAAGAACAAATAATGCCTTATTGTGATGTTAACATCTTTTGTACCTGTCAGTGGTTTTTGTTTATTGGTTGGTTCATTTTAAAATACCAAACACAGAAAAGCAGGCAGAGGAGACCCCTATTATCTACACATGTTGAATAAGCTCAAGTAGATATCTGTGACCTCCAGGTCAGTGACACAGAAAGAAAATATAAACTTCATATTATACCCTGAATATCTAGATTAGTCTGCAGGATTAAGGGTCATCAGAATAAATAGATTTTTGTAATGGTCTCTGAGTTTGGAAATATTTTAAATATGTAAAACCTTTTTAATAAACTACATGACAGGTTTAAGCACTTCAGCCTGAGCTGTAGTTGCAACACTTATGAGGCACAGAGTACTTCCATTTCTGAAACAGGTTACCTCATCCTGGATTTACCGTCTGATTTTCTGGACATGAAAAAAAAAAGGAAAAAAAAAGACAAAGCAATACCCCCTTTTTTTTTTTTTTTTTTTTTTTGAGTGCCATTTTCTTAATGAGAAATTGATGAATGATGACATCTGGCAAGAGAAAAAAAGCATATGGTCTAACTAGCTGTTTCTAGAAAGGTTAAAATCAGCTTTGCAATTTTCTGTGGTTGCCATTATGATTGACAGATCATCAAATAAATCACTCTTCTCCCCCTCTGTGCTGGTCCTCTGTACCATCAAAGACACCAGGGGGTAAATTTGCACTGTACTATATGAGGAATTAGACATGCAAGATCCATTAACATAAATAGGATTTTTGCACCTAATTCCCCACACATCATGCTGAAAAACGTCGCCGTAGGATATAATATTCATGTTTTCTTCTTTATTCTATTTATAATTTTTAATTATTAATTTCTAGCATAATTGGGTTCTTCCAAAGAAAATTAAATGCTTAGTATGTTACCTAAAATACTGTTTAAGACCCCTTGGGCTTGGTGTGGAAGATGACAGGGAGCGTGCGCGCATGCACATCCCTCAAAGAAAGGAGGGTGGGAAGGATTGCTGATCCCACACTCAGACTGGCCCCTCAACAGGCAGAACCCAAACCTCACCTGTGTCAGCCCACCATTCCCATCCTTACCTCTTTCAAAAAGTAATCCAAATGGATACAATAGCTGAAAACCATAAGAAAGTGAAATTACTAACTAGAGCATCTCTGGGTCAATGGAATGGGACAAAAGGGTGTTGAATTTGGGATTTTTTTCCTCCATAATCCCTCAAACTGCTAGATACAGGCAGTCTTTCTGGATGACTTAGATGCAGTCTGCTGCCATTCCTTTGCTTTCATTGGAAATGCTGAAACTGACTTATCCAATTTCAATCTGCATAAATTTTAAATATTTTTGATAAATGTGTAAATGATCAATTTGGGTTGCTCTACTTTTTTTTTCTCCCAATAAACGGGGAAATGCTTAATGGCTACACTGAAAAAAGTTAAATTCCACTGGAGTAGCATAGAAATGAGAGACGAAAAGTTGATGCTCAGGACATGATTTGCTATCCCAAAACACTCCTGTGCAGAACAGAGAACATTTCTATAAGGACACAATGCCCTTCTTCACATTTCTGTCTTAAACTGGCAAAGGCACCAGAGCTGTTCAGACTGGAATTGCTACTCAGTTGTTTGTCTACATAAAATCTGGGTGGTATTGTCCAAAAATTCAAAAAGAAGTGGTCCTTTATAGCAAATGTCTCAAAAAGAGAAGATAATGGACAAACCTTCAGGAAAAAAAGAACTAACTTAAAAAGTTTCATGCAGGAATGTGGGGTAGGTTCAAGGGAAAAAAAAATTTACATGAACACAGACTTGAGGCTGGGTTTACTATCACAGAGTTTAAGATCTGAATAACTGAGATAATATTAACAAATTTCCAGGTCAGACAAGTTATTTGTTGCCTTTATTAGAGACTGAAAAGAAACCAAAGCATAGAATGGTGCATCATTACACATGATGTCAATGAAGATCAAGCAAATCAGGTAGACATTCTATTGAGGGAGGTACTGAGGGATTGCAATATAATAGGCAGAAGGAAAAGTCCCAAACTGGCTTGCAGCTCTGAACAAGAATTGTCTTTTTGAAAGGGATGAGGAAGAAGAGGGAGGAGTGCTGAAATATTACCTGCCTTATTTGTTTTGGCTATGATTAATATTGGAAAAAAGTCAATGAAACACACCAGAGAGGGAAAAATACTAGGTGAAAGAAAAAAGGTCCTAATGGGAGTGTTAGTTTTACAACCTGTTCGACACATTTCAGTGTGAAAGATACAATTTAAAACTATTAGATAATATTTGGATCTGTATTTCCAGTGTTCGCTACCGCCTTTTCTTCCATACTTTTGGAATTCACATTTTTAAATAGTCTAAATTCAAACTCTAGACAAAGCATGTGCCTGTGAGAGCGGTGTGAATGCAGAGTTTATTTGCTATCTTGGTCCTTTTCTGACAAAGCCTGACAAACAGTCCCTCTGCTCCTAACAAGTCTGTTTCATATAACAAGCTTGTTTTGAACAAGTATTTTTGTAAGAAACACCTATGTCTATATAATGATTTCTATAAACTGTTCTGCTTACTGGTTAATCTAACAGCTTTGCACATCGCTTCAGCAAACAGAGAAAGGAAACCCGAACCCTTCTGCTTCTTGTATGACAAGTTTTTATACAAGAATATATTTTCACAGAGTATAATGGGGCTTTTCATACTTTCTTAAGATTTTCATTTCCTTTTGCTTTTCAGGAGCATTGATTGAGAAAAAAAATCAATGGTATGGCTCATTCTTACAGCCTCTTCTATATCCAGTCCACTCATATCTAACATAACCAATTATCCAAACAATGCTTCCACCACCTTCATTTCTGCTGAACGATACATACTTCTTTCAATCACTCTTGAAATTACTGAGTGGAAGCTTTTCTGCATGACTTCTAAAAGAGAAATGCTTGTATAGGTCATCATTTCCCTCAGTTTCATTAGTCTGCATTTTTCTGTGATGAGCTGAACTCGAATTGACAGCTACATTTTTAATGTTTCCCGAACTCTGTTTTCATTTACATAACAGCTGAAGCTGTTTCATTTACTCCAGCTGAAGCTGAATTCCCTGTGAACATGCTTTCTGTTTGCTACTGCTGGATTACAATGAACAGAATTAAAAAAACAGCACCAAGCAACTCCAACAGCGTGTCAAACGTGGGACATGACAAACTGAGTCAAATAGCTTCACTTTTATATCTATTGCTTGATAAAATGATCAACAAGTTACTAGAGATGGTGCCAAGAGATTAAATCTTCTTGTTAATAGCATGGAAAAATCAATGTTACCTTCAAGAGATTGCTGATAAAAGATTATAGAAATATTTTGTTTTCTGGGTAACAACTATGCCTGTTGCCCTTTTATTTTATATTTTTATTAGGAGATTCAAAATACTCTCAGTGATGTAATTACAGTATGTTTTTTTATGGATTCAAGTTTAAAAGTTTGTTTGTGCCTGTTACTTTGGGGGATATAGTTCCCTTGCATTTTAAAAAGTTTGATTTCCAACGAGGGGACAAAACACAGTGCATGTAGGAATCATTAATGATGTAGGCATCATTAGTTTAATTTGCATGTAGGTATGTAAAATATATGTGTGTGCATGATCTAAGTTGCCTTCATTGTGGTTTCCACTTACTTTCTCCTGAAGAAAACCAGGTAAAATGCCCAGATATTCAACATTAAATGTACCTGTAGTCCCTTTCAAAACACCAAAGGAAAACTGTGAAGATACCTGTGCATGTAACTGCACTCTGAGGGCACTGTATGAAAATGGAATATACCATGCAGCTCATCTTCTGCATCTCAGAGAAACTGTCTGCCTGCAAAGTTGACAAAATTGTGGCCTTCAGCATCTTCATGCTGTAATAACAAAGCTTGTTTTATTGCAGGCTAGTTGAGTCGATGAACAGTACATCCCTTAAAATGCCAAATGAAGCTGCTATTTCCCAAGCATTGTTGTTCTCCAAATCTGATTCTAGCTCCCTTATCTACTGTGCTTTCCTCTAAGCAGATTATAATTGATCAGACTTATCGGTAATGTGGTATCTTGAGTTTATTATTTCATGAGCTCATGCTGAAAGGGTTTTTCCCCTGCTCCAAACTGAGAACATTTTATATGGGCTGCTTATAGTAGCACTGACCACTTCTCAGCTATCTCAGTGTAGATTAACATCTCATTTGTTCTCCCACTTTTGCCTCAAGGTCTCTCAGTGCTGTTACTCCACATTAATTTCCTTTCAGTTGTATGAGTTTCCATTTTCCCCAGTGAACTTTCCTGTGTTCGTTATGAAATTTTACTAAGATAATCTTTCGACAAGATAAACAAAGCAACAAATAATCTTTTATTTTTTTTTTAATTCCTTGAACAGAGATGCTGAAAAGGAAAAGCCTAAAAATCACCATGTGGACTATGTAATGGTGTTTTTTCTCTTTATCAGAGCAGGCACATTTTTTGACAAGCGGCTTAAGTAGTTTCATAAATATTTTTACCATAATTTATGTTGGTAAAACACCCAAAACAATTTTCTTCAAGTGAATTGCAGCCAATGTTGTAATTACAGCCAGTCAGAAGGGGCAAGTAGAATTTATTGTTGCTTTCATTACAGTGACATGAGAGATACTGTTCCTCATTGTTCAGCATAATTTTGTCTCCATATTTATATTTACACTGTAGAATATTCCTACCTCATAAAAAAACCTAAACCAAACTAATCCATTGAAAATATATTAAAAAAAAAATGTCAGCGTGATTACTGCCAATTTTGTGAATATCATGTGTCTGCTTCCTTATAAGACTGATGAAGAAGCTTGATATATCTAATGAAGATAGCTAAAGATTCTAAATCTCTTAATTGCTAATGGGCATTATTCACCAATTTCCTTCAAATTGTGCACTGACTAATGTATGAGGGAATCTTCCCACATCCTATGGGCAACGACCACACTGCTGATACTCAGTCCCTCATCTCTTTGCTTTGATAATCTCTAATCTGAAACTGCAAGGCTTGCATAGGAAAACACCATTTCATGGCTCTAAGTTATAGACTTGCACTACTATGGCTTTTTACAGGAAAACTGTGGAAGAAACCTACCATGAAGTTAAAATTATTGGAGAAATGCAGCTTCTCTTTTGTGGTTTGCTGCTTTATTCCACAGCAGGATACACAGAAAACAGAATCATATGTAGACCTGTGCCTAAAATTTATCAGGTTAAAATGGGAAGGCTTCTTTTGAATAGTTATCTAGGATGCTGAAATCCTACCAATCATCAAAAACAACCCCAACAGCATACAATAGTAATTGACTTTAAATTGATTTTTAAAGTTTAGATAGTTAAATTAAGTATCTCAATTATAGATTATTTCTTTATAGACCAATAAACAAAGAAATATGGCTAAATTATTTTAAATATTCAGGGTTTACTTAAATATGTCACACAAATAATTTGAATAATGTTATGTTTAAGATATTATAGTAAATAATTTCTCTTCATTTCATTCATAATAATACTTGAATTTCTGAGCTGAATATAAACCCCATCGATAATAAAAAAGTAGATTTGTGCTTAATTTTTGAGTAAAAAATAATAATAATTTTTGAAAAATCAAGAAACTCTCATGCAAACTGTCTTAAACAAGAGGTAGGTTTAGAATGAATGTACAAATTTACTCAAGACACAAATCTGCCTATGTTGTTAATTTTGTAAAACAAATAAAATCCACAGCCTAGTGCAGGACAGAACCTGTTTCGTGTTCCATACGAGAGTATTGCAAGTTCACAGGATGGGTGTTTTTTTTCTTAGACTCTCCTACACAACAGCTGTGCAAGATTGAAACTTGCCCGATGGAAACAGAAGTTGTTTTGTTATCATGGGTGTGAAGAATGAATTGGAAATGTGAACACCCATGTCTCAAACAAGTAAAAGGAAATAAATACATAGTATTCAAATCATGATTTCATACCTCTTTATAGTTCACAGACAGTTGTCTCCTATTTGAGTACACAGGATTATCTGTGCAGAGGCAGTATCTGTTTTTGTCTCACTGAATCCTGTACTTCAAAAAGAGGAAAGAAGGAAAGATTCTGACCAAAAAATATGGAGAATATTACCTTAAATGTGTTAGTAGTCCCTGACCTTTCCAACTTGGTTAAGGAATGGACAAAATGTCAAACAACATTTACAGGAAGCTGAGAACTCCAGACAGGGCAGCTGGCAAGGATAAATCCAACATCAATGATAAAGACAAAGGTCAGGGGGTAAATATATGAAAATTACTTTGTACAAGTGAGGACAGCAATACTGTCACATCTGTCAGTTCTTTAGACCATCTGAATAATAATTTCCCTTGGATCAGGACCCAAATGAGCCTTATAATATGAGACTGTAATTCCCCTTTGGGTAAAAACCCCTTTAAACACGATGATAGCCTAAAGATTACTGGCACAGGAATAAACATCACTTGGTCACACACGGGAGCCACACTGCAGACACTCACAGTGATGACCAGAATGCCCTCAAAATGAACCAGGCAATGCAGGACAGACAGACACAAAGAGTTGCAGCAAACAAGTGATTCAAAGTCATCAGAGCTGGAAGACCAAAGTATTTCCTCTCTGAGCTGGGGTATATACAGGCAGGTTAAAAAGTTCCTTTCTGTGGCAGAAGCTTTTAGCTCATGACTAGTTGGAGCGTGCATGCCCCTTCTCTGCAGCAGACTGGAAGCACAAGAGAAGGGAGAGATGTGTAATCTGCATCTGTACTCAAAAGATAAAAAAAGCAGGAGCCTAGAAAGCTTGAAGTATTACTGTGGTGCAGCTAATGCAAAGTCGATGGCAGCAAAACACCTCAGAGCCCGCGGTGATGCAGGAGCCCGGCTGGGGCAGAGGCCCCAGGAGCTGGGAAAGGGAAATATCTCCTGGTGTGAGACCTCTCCTTGTGGAAACAGTCCAGAACCTGCTGGTCCTTCGTAATGTTGTGGGGTCTTCATAAAGCGAGAGATGAGCATCAAGCTTTAAACATATGTTATTTAGAAAACTATGCACACATTCAGTGCTTGGATCATAAAATTTGCCACTGACCAAAATGGGAATATATAAGAACATGAATTACAATATTAAAAATTACTTTTTTTCTGAACTCCTTAGTAAGATAAAAGCTCTATGTCTGATACACTTGCCCTTCTACATTTGTTTTTGCATTTCTCATATCTGATGACAAAGCACACACACACACTTTGCAGCAAAACAATCCATATTCATTTCTGAGAGTGCATTATGTAATTCTGTCTTCAGATAATATAACTGTAATGTGAAGTGAAAAGTGCTGAATAAATTACTTATCCTGATAAGTATTTCTCTCTAAATGAAAGTCTAAAGGCACCACAACAGTAGCGGTAACATTCAGGGTGAAATAAGAATTGGAATTGCACAGAGTATTTTCACCATCCTGGTGGCATGAAATGGGATTGTTCAATGTGCAACACATCCTTAATATTGTTTCCAAAAGAAAAAAACCTGATAATCTAAGATTCCTGTGTGAGTGTGTAGTATTGAGCCAGGATCCATCACAGCCATAACGGATGGTAACATACAATGATTCTGCTATGAAAGTCTGACCTCAGAGTTGTAACACTTCCCATGCCATAGCAGTGCAATTCATGAATTAGGGAAAAGCATTTGACATTCATTTGTTAAATAACCTGATTCTGAAATGGAACAATGGGTCAAGATGAGTCAATTACTATTTACACATTTACCCAGCCCTGTGACAGCTGTAGCCACAGGTAGAGCACACACAAAGGCAGCTGAGAGTGGAAAAACAACTCAAGATTGCCACAGCCATCTCCCTTCCCAGCTTTGCCCCGTGCCATCCTCCATCCTGCTCCCCACCAATGCCAAGGAGCTTGAGCAGCGTGGCAAAGAGTAATTATTTCACTGAGTAATGCAGTGCATTGCTGAAATCACCCTCCCCAGAGTGAGAGCCAGAGGGGCTGAGGAGAGCTTTGAATTTACTCTGACTGCTACATGCTGCCCTTGGCTCAGGTTGTAATGAGCTTTCCCTCTGGAGAGTGCAAATCCCAGGGCTTGGGGCAGAAAAGGGAATAGAGAAGGACGTTGCTTCGTGTTCATGTTAGTACAGGGCTGTGTTTTGAGGAGAAAGCTGTAAAATTAGAAAAAATTTGAGAGGCAAAAGGGGGAAATTAGAAGAAGAGGGAAAAGAGAAGATAAACTGGAGATCTGTGAGAAACAATAGGAAAGGGAGACACAAGAGGAAAAAAAAGCACCAAGGAATGAAATACTTGCAGTAGGAAGGAAGCAACAGGATAAGAAAGTTACTCTTCAGCTACTGTTTTATGTGGTTCTGTTTACCCAAAGCACAGAGATGAAACATAAAATGATTAACAGCCAACAGAATAAAGAATATTTATTGCCATCTATCAATGTGGAAAGTAAATTCAAGTTCTTGTAGAAGGAAGCATCAAACTTTCTAGCATTTAAAAAGTCAAGGTCAGATTATTTTAAATTAAATTTTAAATTCAGGTGAAATTTATAATTTGTTGAACAGCTGCTGACATTTTTGTTTTTCCCCAGACTCCCAGAGAGGCTAGAAGGCTTTATCTCAAAGAAGAGAGGGAGGACAGGAATCAAATTCTTCCTGAAAAGATGAATACATAAAAACATTCAACCTGTGATGTCCCTTGGTTCTGATCTCAATCTTAGCCTTTAAATCAGCACAACTCATTGTCACTGAGAAGAAGATACGGAGTAGGAAGACAAATCACACAGGTATGTGTGGGGAAACAGCAAACCTAACAAAGAACATTTCTAGATGAACTAACAACCCTGCATGAATAATAAACACCAGGATGCAGCCATACAGGTTATTTCTGTCGCCAGTTCCGCTGTGTAGTGCTTTATATCAACAGAAAGTTATTTTTAGATACTTGCACAGTGTTCCTTCTTTGGTGGTGTTTTACACATGTGCAGGATTAAACAAATCAGATATGGAAAAGGACAGGAAACTCACTGGTCTGTGGCCGCAAAGAGGTCTGGTTGTTTTTAAATAACATTGTAATTTGGTTTATAGTAAGGTTAAGAGTTGGATTCTGATCAGTTCATGATAAACAACTGTTACAGTGGTCATTTTATCTTATTGTCAGGGAGATTTCATCCTAATGATTAAAATCTCTTTTTGCTTTAGTGCCTGTATTACTTTTAAAAGCAGCACCAATATTGTTCTTACAAGCATTCCTCTTAAAACAGGCCTCTGACACCAGGGGTGAAGCTCTGAAAAGTTACCTCAAGATCACAGCAGACAAGACCTACATGAGCATCAAGTGTTGGAATGCATGAAAAAATCCATATTACTGATTATCAAACACAGAATAAAAATAAATACCCGTGGGCAATGGGGTGACATTTGTTACCCAATGTCAAAGTGCCCATCCTTCCTTCTTGTGCACCAAGTGACAGCTGCAACTGCAGCAAAGGGTTTATTGTCATGCTGACCTTTCCTTTCCTTTACTTACCCAACAGAACAACTGGCTACCTGAGAAAAGTCTTGTTCAATAAAGATCCCTGGTCTTGGATTTTGGAATAATACCCACAGAAAGCCAGTGGGTCAAACACCACTGATAATTTCATACAAACTACTGATTAAACATGAAGCCTGCACAAGTATTACACCTGAAGTCAGGTAATTTTTTTTTGTTTGTTTCTTCATTCTTCCACCAGTCCTAAAGAGGAGAATCTGCTTAGGGCAGAGTGTTTCAGGCACCAGCCCCATCTCAAACACTGGCAGTCCCTGTTAATGACTCTAAGTGCATCCCTGATTTATTTACCAGGGAAACTGCCACTTGTCAAACAGCTCTCAGTGCTGTTGTTTACACGCTGCAGATGTAAATCATGATGCGACCATGCCAATGTGACAGCAGCAAAGTGTCCGAGCTCCTTTGAGGAGATGAGATGACAGGGAACAGAACAGACCTGCACAACTGATAATTCCTGACACTGAACATAGGTTGTCGATTTTAGCCATTATTTGTTCAGTTTTACATAAAATCGCTTTGGTGATCTAGAAATGTTATCAAGGAGGAGAGCCCACCTCACTTCACAGAGCTGTGGCTCACACAACAAAAGCTGTCAAAGGAGAGTCAAAGAGAGAGGGCCTTTGGGGATGGCATTTTGTCCTGCCTGGTGATTTCAGGAGTCCACCATGCCCTTTGGCAGGGAAAAGATGCATTGCTACTAGGGAGTAGACAAGGAGTAGACAAGTAATAGGGAGTAGACAAGAGGACAAAGATATCTTTTATTTCTCTTCATCTAGTCTTCATTAAGGAAAAATTAATTTCATTTAAAAGCGAACATACTGACTTAGATACTTTCTCAAACAGGCATGCCACCAACCCTTCAAAATTTTGCAAGAACAAAGACTCCTACCTGAACCAAGTCCACTGCAAACAGGAAAAGGAGAGAGATGAAGACAACATAAACCTGGTACAATAATTTTGTCAGGGCTACACAATAAATTGAGAAAACCTAGCAATTAATATTCATTTTCAGTCTGTAAAATTACCTTGTTACTGCTTAAACAGCTTGTTAATACTTATTGTGACAGGGGTTTAATCCAAACCTACTGCTGCAATTCAGAAGATGCTGTAATAGAAAGTCCCTTCTGGGCTGTGAGGGCACAGCTGGTTCTGAAATCCAGCTCAACCCCAGCAACCCCTTTGGACTCCAACTTGGCCTTCACAGAAAATGCACAGCTGGGGAAAAGGAGGAGTGGGAGGTGACAATCTTTGAGTCCCCATTTTGAACCACATCTCATCTGCAGAGATCAAAGAAAGGATTTCAGATATTTTATGTTCTCCAGCTGTATTTCGAAGCATGTTGACTTTTTCTAGTTTTTTAAAAGAATTTGCATACATGCTAAATTCAGCATACAAACAAGAATGTGAGGAATAAGCTTAATGGCTTTTTCCCAACTGCCCACAGTTTTCCATTTATAAAATGCAAGCTAGTCTAACTTCTAGTGGAAGGTGACCCTGCCCATGGCAGAGGGGTTGGAACTAAATAAATTTTAAGGTCTTTTCCAACCCAAATGATTCTATGACTTTAATCCACCATTCCAAATTAAATTAAACAAAAACCAAAAAATTATATGCTTTTAAAATAGCTTAAAATTTGCCACTCATGTCCATCCAGAAACTAATAACTTACATAATAAAAAAACATATAAAGCACAGCCATGAAACCACACTATGAATTAATTTTATTTCCTTCAGTCCTCTTAACATGAGGTCCTCAGCAGAAGTAGGTTTAGCACAGATGCTTAAACTCCACCTAGATTGGATAGTAGATTCTGAAAGTGTCCACCCCATCTTAAATTTTCCACAGCTGAGAGGGTCAGAAAAGACAAAAGGCTTGAAAAGGCACCTGAGGTACCAAAGAAAGTCTAAAGCAGTGTCACCCGGAGGTTTTTGTTGAGTGCTGCCCTGGCTCCCTCACCCCAGTATCTACAGGTGTTTTCTGTGAGTGCTCAGGCAGTGTGTGCTGATTTCATTAGCACGTGTGCAGAGCACAGGTGAGCACAGGTGAGGGTGCCTACACTCTGTTAGGGCTTAGGAACATTTTGTGCATGGATTCTGGGGTTATATCCAGGGAACGCAGAAGGAACCTGGACACGTTTGGCTTGGTGTTCTCTGCTGCTTAAGCTGATCTCCAACAAGCAGATCACTGCCATAACATCAGAGCTGCTGCTGCAAATGTCCCTGGCTGGGGAGTCAGATATTCACCACTATCACCGCCTGTCCCAGACCAGCTCAAAGTCAGACAGGAGGGCTCCTTCTCCCAGCTTCTGGTCCTGCTGAAGTCATGAACTGAGTTGCTGGGATAAGTTTGGATTGGAAATAGGTGTCAAAGCCTGCATTGTCTCACCAAGTCTCTCAGGGAGGAACGGTTGCCCGAAGAATGTTTCATTCCACAAGAACTATGAGTAATGCAGCAGGGAGGAAAAACAAAGAACAGACGGCAACCTCTCACTCTCTAAACGGGGGCACTGTGTTGTCATTAATGACTAACACCAGAAAGTGTCTAGAAAAGCTGCAACAATAAGCATAAGGGAAACTGAAGCAATCACATCGCACTTTCACAGTTATAAAATCTCTCTGACATGCTTGGCAAGGAAGTTTAGTGCAAAGGGACTAGTATATGCAGGATGTAGTAGCAGCAGATAAAGAATGAAAAAAAGCCTCTGCATTTCTTGATTAATTACAAGCGTGTCCTTGAGTTCCCTTCAAACTTTTGACCAAGACCAAAAAAAAATTTAAAAAATTATCCAAGAAAAGAAAATGACACCATGTTCTGAGAGCAAAACATCAACAAGACACCACCAAATTTGACAAATCTATAGCAATATAGTGTGTATTGTCCTACATGACTGAAAGAAATTAGGGGCTGTCAAAGTCAGTAAATGTCCAGCAGCAATTTGAGACAGATGGATCTTGTGGAGAAAACCTGAGCATTCTCAAAATGCTCTTCTTTATTCAGCAGTTAGGTTGTTGTGACTGGGAACAGAAATTTAAAAATGGAAGAAACTTTCATTTGAGGAAGCTGGAAGTCTTAACTAAAAGCCTAGAATCTCAAAAGCAACACTTTCTTGCTTAAAACACGGAAAAATTTTGGTACCTATGGATAAAACCTGGCTTTTTCCATGAGCATTGTGCCACATTTGTATGGTGTGGCAATAATTTTCAGCTTTGGAATTCTGATTCTCCACCCAAAAGAAAGACGTTCTCCACATAAAACCATATTTTGTGAAGACTGTACTTAAGGCCCATGAAGTATCCCCTTGTTTGCAGCTGGACAAATTTCCACGAAGAAAAGAGATAGTATGGGTAGTTGATAACTCTATTGAAAGAAATGCCAGGGCAGAAACTCACTGCATATTAATAGGGTGCATCAGGCAGGGCTACACCTTGTTCATGTTTGTTTTTTTCCTCACACAAGCAATTTGGGCAAAATTATCAAGAAATTAAGTGGGGTTTTTTCCCATTTCTTTTTTGTTTCTTTTCTGTACTGCAGTTAGTTTAGAAAAAACATTTTCTAAGGTATGCCCTAAAATTTCTCAGAGCTGCCAGGGAGTAATTTCCTCAGCCTAATCTCCTCCACAAGATTGTAAAAACTGTAGGATAAAAGGGGAACTGTGGCAATTTACCTACTAATTAGTTGCTCTTATTAAGAGGAGAGAGATAATTGATTTTAGGATGCACTACCCCTTATTAAGACCTAATTTAACTGTATATCAAAGACTAATTAAATGGCATTACTCCATCTCACTGATGAGTTTTGATGCTTGGTGAATAGATTTGGGTGAAAAATGAACACTCAGTAATAGATTTCTAATTCACACAGATAACTATGAACTAAGAAGCTGAGCAAAGGGAATTTTGCATTATCTAAAACTAACACATTTTTTGGTATTCCTTTACATGGATAGTCTGAAATGAAAAAAATAAAACATTTAAACACCTGCTGAGAACTACAGGGAAAGGGAAAGACAATGAAAAGGCTCTCTGTGTAAAGTGGTTATTTAAACATTTAGGTAATTTTCTTACAGTGAGGAATTAAATTTGTGAAAAGACTATGTGCTTTCAAGTGTATTCACCTGTTTATTCTTCAGAGCTGTGTAGCTACATAAAGGGATGACAAATAATATGTACTATTTGTGCCATTTTTAAAAGCATTTAAAGAAAAGAGACTTCAGAATTATTTGAATTTCTGATTGTCCCAATACCTTGCAGCATTCCAAGTTTATTTAGTGCTGAAAAGGAATAAAGAGACTGAATTACATGCCTCCAATTCTTCGAAATATTCTGCAAGTTAAAATAAATATGAAATAAGAAAAGATTAAGTTGCTTTTGTGCAAAGGAATGGTAGGAACTGAGTTTACTAATAAATCCTTCAATATTAATTTAAATGAAATCATCTGTCCTAAAATAATTCCTTTAGCAATCCAATGTCTGGTTTAATAAAAAACAACTTACAGTATATTTGAGTGTGTAAAGGAAATAAATGCAATGCTTTAATCCCATCAATCTACCCTTTAAATAAAATGTTTTGTCCTCTAGACAGAATTGCTCTGACAACACAAACTCATCGTTCTATTTAATCTCTTAGGTCATGGCCCCAGAGATTATGATGAGCTGTCTCTCAAAGCCACACTGTGCTGCAGTTCAACATCTCTTGGATAAATCACAGGATCCTCACCCAGAAAAACAATGACTTCACTGCAGCTCTGGGGTGTATTTCCTTGTTTCTGTTGGTTTCTTTTACTGGCAAGAACATAACTGCATATGGGAGCATCAGTCATGTGTCACTTTTCCATTCATTTTTGGCCAAGGTGTGACATACAGAAACAACAATCTACAGCTTCTAGACACTTAAAGAAACTGTACTGACTGAAGGTTATTCACTTGAAACTAAAATTTGAAGGTATAAAGTTATGCTGTATTAGCTGAAGGATATTTACACATTAATTATTCTTCTACTAATTCAAATAGAAATAGCAATACTGTAAAGGAAAACAAATATTTATTTCAGCATTTACACAAATCATATTTATAAATATATGTGTGACTATTTACGTAACTATTTACATAAACATTCCCTAAAGAACACTGGGTATGACCAGCCTTGCAGCCAAGCTATACATAGAAGATTTTTGAGCAAATAATTACAACAGTGTTTACTCCTCAGTTCGTAGAAAGTGTAGAAATTAAAACATTTATATCCAAATACATAAATGCTGCTAAAGAAAACTTGCAGCTTTCTAAAAAAGAACTAAAATGCAAATAAACTTAAATATTCCATTAGTAATATAATGCACTTCCTTCTTATTTAAAACACATCCTTTCTAAGCACATGAAAGTTTCTGGCTGGATTTAGAAATACACATCCCCAGCCCTTCTCTACATCTGCACCTTCATGATTGCAGATGCACACTGGATACAAAAATACTCACACTGAAGTTGCTGTGCAACTAACCATCATTTTATTCATATTTTTGCCTAGCACTCAGTCTTACTATCACAGATATTTGCTAGATCAGCAGGTGAAGAATGGGTCTGCTCAGGAGCTTGAGGTCTAAATGCAGATGTACAGCTACTGATCCAACATAACAGGCAAAGCAATGCTGCTCTGAGACCTTTTCCCAAAAATCCACCCTGAACTTAAATAGGAACACAAAATATCCCACAACCCTCTGGTACTTTTACACAACTCTCTCTTTATTTTCTTTATTTGCATTTTGCTCTTTCAAGATTTCTGCTGGTACTTTCTGACTAACACCTTGAGAGATTACAGTACCATCACAGGACTTTCATATTCTACTTCTTCTCTTTATACTTAAAGTAGAGATTAACATTAAGTGAATGCAACCTTTGATCATAAATTTCCCATTCTACTGACATGAGAAAGGTACCTCACTATTGCATAGGAAAACTACAGAAAGGAAAATGAACAGTGTGGGGACTCCACTTTAATGTGAGAACTTGTCTCTTAATGCAGTACTTGCTGTGATAATCACTGCAGGCTTTGCTACAGGAGTCACAGAAATTCTATTCCTCAACATTTTTAAGATGCCCATTGGTTTAATGGCAAAAAATAATATCAGTGCTCAATATTCTGCTACAAGGACAGCCCCCTTTTCTGTTTTGCTAGACACTGGCACAAGGATGTATTTGGCATTAAAATACAGGATGTAATACTGGAGAGAAGAACGACTATTCCAATTAATTTCCCTGCATTGATGAAAAGGTTAAAATAAGGGAAGTTAAAATATCAAGTTAGATTTTTTGTTGTTTACTCAGTGAGCAAGAAGAACACCAGGCAGCTAAAAAGAATCCAAAACTATTACTGCCTTACCCTCTCCAATTAACATTTATGAAAAGGAAAATCTGACAGTACTCAATAGCCAAATCTTAGCAATTATTAAAAAGCACAACTCAAGTAATCAAGCAATTCATATATTACTAAAGAAAGAACCAACAGTAGAACATGCTAAATGCCCTGACAAGTTCTATACAAACAAGTATTGTAGAATGCCAGCAACAATGTATGGTAATGAGTTAGCTATAATTAGTACCACAAGCCTTAAAATAACTCCATCCTCCCAAGTTTGCTGTATCCTGGATATGATTAAATCTTTTTTTTTTTTTTCTCCAGCATAACTAAAATGGTAATTGAAAGCTGATTTAGGATCAAAGACAACCTCATGTTTATAAATAGTTGTAGCTGGCTGTGAAGTACTCTTGTCAAAATTTCAAAAAGTGCTACAATAGTAGTACACTTGCAGTGACTAAACTGAAATTAGATATTTTCTGAAAGACTTATAGACAGGGAAAGAGCTCTGAGGAGGAAAAACCCCCACAAATGCATTATCATAGAATCTACACCACTAAGCACTGTTAGATGAAGGTCATTATAAAACAGTCTATTTGAGGTATCTGAAAAAAAAGCAAGAACAAAAAACCAGACCCCACCACAAAAGAAAAAAGCCAGCCCCAACACCACTATTGAGTAAATATCAATTACCACTGAGAAGCCCAAATGACTTGTGTAATTCTTTATTCGTTCCATCCACTGTTTTCACAGGACACCAGCAATTACAGGAGCTTTGGTTTTTATTCATGATTGGCAAAATTCTAGTTTATAATCCCTCTAGGTACCAACCTCAATATTTGCAGTTGTATTTAAATTATTTTCTGCTATTTTACCATAGTTTCTGAAACAATGTACTTTAAGTTTCTAAAGCAGTTCCGCAAATATGCACTTTTAGAAGTGTTCTTTTTTGCATTATATGAAGCAGCAAAGCAAGACAGAAGCAGTGGAAACTTTTAGAGACAAAAGAAACTGGCTACCCAATATCCCTTCCTTAACTGACCTCCAAGGTTGTTTGTGGACCTAAACAACCGAAATAACTTTGGGATTGAAACTAAACTATCAGTTCCAAATGGAATTAATCACATTTAATGATACTTAAGATGCAGAGAAAGAATTCCCAAGCAGAAGAAAAGTAACAATTTTTTCATAAACCATGAACTCTCCTATTAATTGAATCTCAACAAAAAAACCCACAAAGAATGTGGCTTTGAATTGCTGAAATTTATGTTAAATTTTCATTAAGTGCAATTACCATCTCATGACAAACTGGATTAATACACCCCATTGATACACAGTGTAAAAATATCCCCTGTGAATTGCTACTGTATATTCTAATCCAGTTGTTTGGGGCACATCTGGATTGCATTCACTTCCTTTTAATACATTTGTTATTAAAAAACTACTAGTAGAACTCTTGATTCCAAATTTTTGTCCTCTTGAACAATCTGACCATTTCATTTTAGAGATCTGAAGGAATAAATATAATTAATACAATTGAAGGGATGATCTCTGATACAAACATCAATTTCCCAAGTTGTTTTTCTCCCCTTCTTATCAGTGCTGAATAATTAACACATGCACAAAACCTGAGTTCATGGCTGAAAAGTGCACTTGAATGAATATTTGACACCTGCTTAGAGGCTGATGACTTTTCAGGTAGGAAAGTGAGAGATCAGATCCAACAACTTGCTTACAGGTAGAGGTACATTAGCATCACAAATGCCAGAGCCTTTGGGACCAGAGGCTGGCAGTCATGGGGATAAGGCAACAGGTCACAACCACCAGGTGAAACATGCCAAGTGAAAGGATTAGGAATTTCCATAGCCAATTTGGGTAACTCTTATGTTTCTCTAAGTTGCTGACCATGTCTTCCCCCTGACAACTAGGTCAATTTTCTCTAACTTGACTACTACTTTCCCAGAACAATCAGTCTAAATTTTTCAGTCTTCTAACACATTTTGCCTGGCTGTACCATGTATATGCTACAGATTTTTAATCTGGCAGTTCTGTGTAACCTGCATGTATGAGCAATGCTGTGATCAACTTTAACTATCCAGACAGTGAAATCATGGAAATAGCATCCTTGAGTGTTGATATGTTGGCTCTCAAAATTCAGAAATAGGTCTTTCAGTATCTCTCTGACTTGCAAGTGCAAAGGGAAGCTGCAGACAGACACAACCCCTCATATCACCAGTTTATATGTGCCATAATCTTCTGCTGACAAGATCTTTCTGCTGTGAGAAAGAACCATATTGTAAAACAAGCCTCTATACACCCAGAGCAATAAGTAAATAAGAAGTGCTGGGGTAGCCACAGGAAGAGAGAAACTCCTCCTCAGCCATTCCTCACAAGAGCAGACTGCAAACCAGTGAGAGAGGGAGAACAATTGAGCACCTTGCTGCATCCAGACTGAGCAAGGCAGTAACAGCAATCAATGCAAGCACTCGAAAAGACTCCTGATTACATCCTAGGGCTTGAATTTTCACCAGGGAGCCAAAGCACTGGGAATAACATACACATTTTTATTTTCCCAAATAATAGGACTTCCTGCCAAAAATGCCCAGGACAAGGCAAGCAGAGTGCTGCAAGTGTCAGTAGGAATTTCAAATCCCCACAACTGCAGCCTGTAATACAACGGATATTGTTCATTCTGCAGAGCACAAAACTATCACAGCTCAGGAAGCAGATCAATAGATTATAAAGAACCTTACAGTCATCACAATGTCTTCTCTTCTCAAAAGAGAACCTCACTCAATGATATAGGCATATATATATGGTCTGTTTTCACCGTAGCAGTAGGAGTTGCAGGTGTATATATACAAGTATGTATACGTACACATATATATTATATATATACATACAGAAGTGGGTATTCAGATGCATTCACAAGTAAGCACACAGACACAATGTTAAAGATTTGAACATATAAGCCTTCCACTAAAGAATCCAAAAGGAACCCTTACACTGGAAATCCTTTTGAAACCCACACAATGAGTTCATATAAAAATCGCACTGGAACTAGATTGAGACCTATGTCAGAAATAAAGTGCACAAGCTCATGACAATGAACACCAAATGTATTTTTAAGAGAGAAATAGACTAAATGCTTGAGCAGATGTGGCAAAAATTAAGAGCAGTTAAAGGCAATAATCAAGTTTACTTCTCAGAGAGAAAAAAAATTGAGCAATATATAGAAATAAGGTGATACGAAAGATGAAAAGATAGCACAGAGATATGGAACTTCAAAATTTGCACAACAGCATGGAAAGTGAAAGTGTGATTAAAAAATTAACCCAAAATAATCAGAACAAGGACAATTATGGATATTTAAGCAGCAAGACTGATGCTGACACTGAGAGGAATAACACAGACTACAGAATTCACAAGCTCTTTGGATGAGCAAGAAACATTTTTCAAAAATTTAGCTTACAATACACCTGCTGTCATTCACAAGCATTACCTTGAGGAGACTTTCAGCAGGGGATGAACTCTGAAAACACTTCACAGAGAGGTGTTTGGATTTCCACGTCGAGTCTGAAAAACAGAAAATCACTGGTTAAAGCCATCAGCTTATGACACAGAGGTAGTACTGGCAAAAGTGACAGAAAATATCCGTATAAGAAATCTGCCCACTGAACAGAGAAAGTGTCAAGGAGAGAGGTGGATTAGTGGCTTTATCTCAGAAGTGACAGATTTCTGCATTTCACAAGTGCCGTGCTGGAGTGGGTGATGGAAGGACTTACATGATCAAGGAGAACCTGTGGTTCACCAACAGCTGAGTTTTGATTTGATCTAAACTCTTCTGTAAAATTCCAAGATTAACCCCATACAGCCACTTTTCCCCTTTGAATTTCAGGGAGATGTATTTCAGGGAGATTGAACAACACTGGAAATATATCCCAATAATATAACCTGAGAACAGGTTAGGAAAAAGTCTGGTTTCAACCTTCCTTCTACACCTCCCCACCTACCCAAGCAATAAAAAGCAATTTTGGGTGGCAATAAACTTTGTTGTATATGCAGCTAGAAGGCAGCTTATTCTTTTCATTTATCATTTAAAGACAGATCATCAGGAAGACATTACATTGAGAAGATTGGATCTCTGCACTGTTGGGGTATAATTAGCAGTGCTGTACACAAATACTGTAGATAATAAAACATAGAAGGTTTGCAGTGTTGGACTTATCCCTTTTCCTAAACTATGGTGTTAGGCTTAATCCATCAGCAAAAATAAAGAAAGTTTTCTCCAAACTTAAACAGAATTTGGTGGATTGGAATATATTTTCTTAATTATTTTAAACAGTTTAAAAATTAGATAACCTAACCTGTGATTCTGGCTATTTTATCTGAACTCCACCTCTATCTGACAGAGGGTTGCAACCAGGACAGGGGACCACTACCAGCACATAAAGAAGTGGTAGGGAGGGAGGAAAAGCAGGCAGCCTATTTTAATGGACATGTCTCAATTCACAGGTCAGTAGTGCCTATGCTGCTTTTAAGTCAGCACCAATGCCCTGATGGTATTTTTAAGCTGCTTCTTGCAACATCAGGATCACCATGGATGACAGACTTGCTGCAGGCTAAATTCAAGAATATGCAGAGATCCTGTAACAGTTACAGATACTTCAATATATCATGTCTGTTTTGGCAGGGGATAATATTAGTGCTATTGAGATAAGGGTGCAGTGGTGCTGTTTGAAAATATCAGCATCCTGCCTGCTGGGCTGTGATAAACAGTGGTGTGTTTCACACATTGGGTGGAAGCAGTGACAGCCCCGTGCAGGCACTCCAGAGCAGCAGAGAGACACAAACAACTTTGTGGTGTGCTGGGAGTAGGAGCAATTCTGCTTAAGTGAACTTGTACTGCACAACTTCTATCTTGCTTCATCTTAGAAGCTCAACTTAGCTGTTACAGGGTTCAGGTTCTGATCAGAAAATAGGATAAAGACTTGAAGAGAAGGGGCAGAGGGCAAAGATTCAACACAGAAGAATGGAGCCAAGTGAAGACCACACAGCTACATTTACTCTGTGACAGAGGAGGGCCAGACAGAATTGATCCATAAAGGTGTGAATACCATATTTTCATTCTACCTACAGCAGCAACATGACACACCATCACTTTGAAGTGTGTTGGTTTCTAATATATAGCAATTAATTCTCTTCTCCCACAAGAGGCACTTTTGTTTCAGTGACTTTTTGAAGAAAGAGAATACTTAAAAATTGCTTAAGATTAAAAAATAAACTGAGAAAAAATAACTGCATTCAGAATATTTTTAAATGCACACAATTAAACCGCTTTACAAAATTTCACTCATCTTTTGAAACTCCCTTCTCTTTACTATGTCTGTTCAACCTAGCCTTGTGGATTAAACACTACCTCCAAACTTTCCAAGCATCCTTCTCTAACTTTTGAAAGGACAGCTGCTTATCCATAAGTGGCTTTGTCAATCTGAGTTCATGGGCCAAATGCCAATGCATGGGTAGGATCATAAGAGAGTTCTGAGCCATTAGGATTTGTTTCAAACATAGAAGGAAATGAAATTTCCAAAAGTTAATTGAAGTTCTGGAAATCTTACTCCCCAGTAATTTGGGGGTAAAGAATTTCAGCTCTGGCAATTTTAGAATTGTTTTTTAAGAAGGTTAAGTTATAGAGGTTCTCATAGATTTATAGTAATGAAGAGTTGCTCCTGTAACTTCAGTTCAGCAAAACTGCTTAAGAATTATTGGAAGAAGATAGAAAGAACATTTCCTTCACAATGCTCTCTCCACAAACAATAGAAGTAACTACCTGAAAGCAATTTCCCCTCCTACATTATGTCTTAATATTAACATAATCATAAACACTTAAAACAGCATTCCCCTCACATCTCCATTATTAATCTCTTAAAGCTGAGTTATGAATAACATAAAACATTAATGCATCATGCCCCAATAATTGTTGTCTTATTAGAACATTTGCCCCATATGGCTTGTTAGATGGTTTGTGTTCATAAGGAAGATAAGTTCCCATTTACCAGAAGATATTAAAAAAACACAGCATCCAAAACAAAAAACACACCCTGTCAATATTACTTCCATCAACAGCATTTTCATAAATTAATAAAAAATTAATGAAGCAGACAAAATGTAGTGATCTGGTTAAATATTAATTTAAGAGCACGTCTGCTGAACTTTGAGCAGTATTTACTGACAGCACCTGGGCCCCCAGCCTGGGCTGCTCAGAGCAGCTCTCTTTGCTCCCACAGGAGCAGAGGGATGCCCTCACCCTGCTGGGGAGCTGCTACAGCCCAGCAGTGGTGCCCAGAGAGAGCTGAAGCCTGGCACCAACAATCCCAATTTCTGCTCACCAACCCCTGGGCTTGCTCTACACCTGAGGAGCTGGTCTGGCAAAGAGTCCCTCAAATGGCAAGGGCTGCCACAGACATCAAAGAAACACAGCCAGGTGCTCATCAGCCTCTGAGATGGTTAAAAACAACACCCCTAAAGGAGATGGGAGAGTTCTCAACCATGCCTGAAACTTCTGTCTGTCCTCTGGACTTTTAAGCCTTCAATCGTGTAGATTATTTCATTAAAGCAGCAGTGTAAGTTTTCATGTTTTTAATTTCAACTGTATGATACTAAGTACTTCCATAAACAAGACACTAAATTCAGACTGGAGAAATGAGGCTTGTTTTCCATTTTCTGCTTCCTGCCTAAACACCACAATTGTTTGCTCTTTAATTTTGAAGTTTGCAGTCAGCAGACAGTGATCCTATAGGAGAGATTTATCTTTCAACAAACTTGGACCAGTCAGAAAACATTGCAGACGAGGGATTTAAAAAGATAATAGTCTGCCTGACTATAAATAAATTTCCCATCAAAGCCATTCCTGACAAGGTTTCATTAACAGAAACTGTATAAGCAATACCTATAGGTACATTTCTCAAGAGAGGAATGGTGGGGCAGCTCAGCCAGAGAACCTGGACACACAGGTCTGTGCATTCCAACTCCATCTCTGTCACCCACTGTCTTGGAGCTCAGGAGCCACTCACAAAGTGTTTGCTTCAATTCCTCCATCTGTATAATGGCAATGATATCTAATTCAGAGGGATGCTGTGAGGATTAATTAGTTAATGTTGGTAAGTGCTTTGAAGATGAAAAGAGCTGCAGAAGAGATAATCAGTTTTACAGTCTCTAAAAGCTTTTACCATGTCTGCAGAATTATTTTGGAGTACCACAGGAATATCATCAGGGAGAGTCTGTCATTTATCACGTACATCCAGAAAAGGGGAGGGGGCGGGGGCTGGAGGGTTGGAAGGAGCAGGTATGAAAATATTTCAGTGTAAAATCACCTATGCTGTTCTGAAATCTGCAGACAAACAGCACAAAGCTCATACTTCCTTTGTACAATCTACCTGTACATTGCTACCATTTTCTTAAGAAAACAAACACCAAATGGCTTTGTTGACTTAACTCTCCCCTTCTTCCTAATTTGAAATTTAGAAACTACAGTGACTTTTATGGTTCTTTTCTATGTATTTGAATATCCTGGCTTTTTATCAGTAAGTATACTATAAAGGACTGCAAGATGACATCCCATTCTCTGAAAAAAATATCTTTAAGGTAAACTATATATATTTAGCTTTGGAAGATTTACTTTTAGTTGCCTAGAAAGCCTTCAATGTCTATATAGCCCAGCTGCATTTCCTGCCTTAATTGGTTTTCATTCCCAATAATCAAAATAGAAGTTTGCAATGAAATAGTCAGAGCCCTCAAACTTAGTAAAGTCAGACAGAATACATGGTTAAAAATGTCAGATTAAAAAAAAAAATCAGTAATAACTCTATGCTATTCAGATACTTTCATATCCTACATAAGAATAACCCTATCTTCTCTTGGATTTTTAAGTAGAGCATTTTTCATGGATGACTTGAAGCACATTAAAAGAACGTCAACTGCTGATGCAACAGCTTCACAGCTTGTGCGTCTTCCTGGACAAATTGCTTCCAAGTATAATTATTTTGTGATCAAAAATGTATTCTTGAATACACATTTTTCAAATGACCATCAGAAAAAGACAAAGAATTTGATTTGATCTGACAGATGTTGTCTACATAGAGCACAACCAGATGAGTACAGATAAGTGATGTGTTATTGTGCAAAGGGGGCACGGTGAAAAATTGTGTTTATTACAAGCTAAATGCAATGCTGACTGGCATTGGCTTCAGATAAAATTTCTACAATAATCAAATATAAAACTTCATTAAATTGTACTTTCCTCTTTAAAAAACAGTGTTTAGTGGCTATCCAATTTAGTAGTTAGGGTACCATTAACACATGATGAAATAATCCACATTCAGCATTGTTGTGCAATGAAATATATTTTGCTGCTGGTTATAATCATTATGTTTTGCTCACAGCCCTTCCCTTACCTTATGTCAAATGTCAACATTGACAGAACTGAAGGAAAAAAAAGTAATATTTCAGCGCACTCTTCTTCCTCAAGCCCTTTGAGCTTCACAAAGCAGTAATGATTATTTATAGCCCCTCTCTGCTCCCAAAGATGCCACCCACTACTCTCCCACCACATTTAATTCTGCAAGGCTACACTTCTGTTTTATGAAAGGAGGTAGAACGTCTTGACTTAGATACATCCTTTTATAAGGGGAAAGAAGAAACAGTTTGGAAAAGATTCTGGGTAACTGGACAATCCTTTGCTATTGCAATTACCCCCATTCTTACAGTCTTTGCCAACTGCCACCACTCTGCCTTGAAATAAATCAGCTCTGCTGACCCCATGGAACTTTTCAAAGGCAAATCTCAATGCCTGGTAAGCTGGACAGATCCACTTTGATCATGGCCAGATGGTACCTTCCAGGATTTTTATTCACATTTTCCTTCAGGTTAAATAGTCCTTTTCCCTTTCCCAGTATTTATTCTTAATGCATTTATAACAAGTAGTTATAAATTCAGATCCTTTCTCCTGCGGGCCCAATGATTAAAGGCCTTTTAAACTCATTTGCATGACAGGTTACCCATTATCCTAATTGTCATTGTACAGCATCTGACCCATCCTTCCCCCCACCCCCATTTATTTAACATGAAAGAGCAGATTTTGAACAATGCTGCAGTACAAGGTCATTTTAACACTTCCCTGTGTATAGCAAACCCTCTGCCAGCTGCACATCGTGGGCAGGTTGCTGTGGTGGGGAGCAGCCCCCCAGAGCAGCCCCCTGCCCCAAGCTCTGTGTCCAGCTCAGTTCAAACTCACAGTGCAGTCTCATGAGCCTCAATAAATACCCCAGAGTTCACATTACTGGACTAAAATATCATGCTTGTTGCTGCTGCCCTCATTGTGTACCCAGGATAACAACAGCCACAAATGTCCCCGTGCTGGTGCGTTTGCAGTGAAGGCAGGAGGAGCTGCTGTGGGTACCACCCCAGAGAGTCCCCACATGCCAGAGGGGCCTGGGAGACAAGACATGTTGGGTTTCCTTTTGAAAACAACCAAACTTGTGTATGCTATATACATCAAGACTCAGGGACATCCCCAGTATTTTTTTTTCCCTTTCACAAGAATTCTTCAAAACCTTCTCACCATTCCATATGCTTCACTGCCTCCTGTGCCTTACCAAAACATCATTTCCAATGAGTATCCAAAACCTGCTTCTGGATGCCGAGGACTTGGTGGACCAACCACACAAACACTAATCAAAAATTTCATGTTGCTACAGAGCAACCAATACTAAGGAAAAACAAACAAACAAACAAACAAACATGAAAAATTAAACAACTGCTAATTGCTGGGAAAACTGCTGCAGGCCAGTACGGAGCCTTAAGGAGCGCTGCTGTGAGCTCACAGGACTCCTGCTCATGCCTGAACTTTCCATGGAGTAATTGAACCTGACAGGAAACAATCTTGATACAATTAGAAATGCACAACTTGCCAACACAGCTCTATCAGTCATTATGCCACGTACCCCAGCAATATTCCTGTGTCCTCCACACAGACACAGCTCTAAGTTATATATTTAGTTTAACTCATTCGAATTCAGAGAGTCAACAAAAGGGCAACAGTCCTCTTAAAAGAACCATTATCTCTGATCTCTCAGTGTTGATAATCAAGGAGCAACACCCTTTCGTTCTGGGGAATTAACAACAGGTCATCTTTCCCTTTACTGATGTTTCCATTCTGCTCTGTCTGCACCAACTCTGTTTCTTGTGCAATCAGACTTCAAAAATGAAAAATTTAGCTCAGGTTGCCTACCTGATGAACACCATCAGAGCACACACTAATCTATTGCAGGTTTAGAAAAACTTTTCTGGTTTTGTGTTCATACTGGTCTTGATGAACTGATGGCATGCATCTTCACTTAAGCCTTTCCTAGGGCCAAATAAAATGTTACACAACTGGGAAGGAAAATAAGGCCATGGTGATCTAGCTGAGATTTTCATACTGCAGAACTGGGGAAGAGAGACCGTTAGGGATGTTTGTGCTGCCACCGTTTATCCTTCTTTCTATTTTATGTTCTACTTTAGCTCCAAAACTGGACATTTTATAAAACAACTCATATTTCCTGAGTTCAGAACAGAAAGGTTTCATTTAGCTGGATTTGGCTCTTTAAGAATTAACCAGCAATACCTGTGCATGAGACTTCATAGCTAAAATGGGGAGGAATGAAAGCAAAAGAGAGAGCATAGTACAGTTCATAAAGCATGGCAAAATATATTGGCACATTCTTCCCACAACACCTTTTGAAGAGAGACAGAATGCATTTTTGATTGTTATCCTATTCTCCTTATCTGCTTAATAAAACCAAGTTTTCAGAATTGTATTTATAATTTTTCTTGCTCTGTTTACAAGATATGAACTAAGAAACAAGCAAATCAGCTTTATCTCTTCTTAATTTCACATTATTTAGTTTTTTAAAACAGCTTTTAAATTACATATTTCTTTCTTCTTTACTGAATTCCAGAGAGTTAGATAAAAGTGTGCCTGTACTAGTGTGACATACAGACATCACTTCTGAGTAAGCAGCTCGAGCACTGCTAAAATGAACACAGCAGCTACACAAAAGTATAGGAAAGAACAAAAAACAACAACAAAACCCCAAATAACCAGGGCAGGCACTCAGATAGTTGATTGTCCTGAAGTGCAGGGGTTAGGAACAGTGAACTAATCTGCCTGCATTGTAACTAAGAATTGTCACTGCAGCAGTATAGACACCCACTATAATTACCTCAGTTTGGCATAATAACAATTAGTGCAGAAAGACCAAAAAAGATAAATTAGAAGAAAAAAAAGAGACACTTTAGTTAATTAAATTTTGTTTGTTGTATGTATAAATGCTACCTTACCTGATCAAAATCCAGAAATATCCTCTATCGTGCTTTCGATCTACTAAGGAAATAACAACACTCACAGCAGCAATTCATTAGCTGCAGCCAGCTCAGCTGTAGCTAATTTAAAGAATCACAAGCACAGCAGCACAAAATCAAGTGAACTTGGGCAGCTGAAAGTACTTTAACTGTGCAAGAGCTCAGGTACCCCTTAGTGTCACCTGTGCTGTATGTTCCAACTGTGAGGTAGTAGCTAGAAGGACTGCTACAATATAGCCCTAAGAAGTTTAATTAGAAACCCCATGTATTTCCAGAATGCAGGAATACTTATTTCATTTCAAAATAGATTTTATTTTCTACCTAATATAAAATCACTTTAGCCCCTTTCGAGTCACAGGAGAAAATACTACAAGTGTTCTGATCTCCTGAATTGCAACCTACTAAGCCACAAGCTTTGTTTTCAAACCTTAAATAGTTTTCTTTAGTTAATTCAATTCTCATATTTGATAAAACATATTACCAGCTCCTAGAAATGGAATATGCAGAGTAACTGGGTAAAAATACAGGAACACAGCTGAGTTTAAAGCTGAATTAACTTTGCACACTCTAACAGGGCTGTATAGCACAGGAAGGCAGTTTAGCTCCATCAAGTTAAGCTGAGCTGGACTATCATCTCTTATTGGCAGGCTGCTGACTTGATGAAGTTACTGTCAACATCCACAGAGGCTCTGCATGACCAGATTCTTCTGCCTCACTCTGCTCTCACACTATGGACATGGTTCCCTCCCAGAACACCTTCTTCCTCGAGTCACTGCTCCTCTCTTGACATAAAGATGCAGTAGTGCAAGAACTATGTTATAATACTTTAAAGCATGAAAATGTCACCTACTGAAATGCAAACTGGGGCAGTTCTTGGGATGGCAATATAAACACCCAGCAGATATTTCAGAAGCAGACCTGCTGGCTTGCCGAAATGACCTCCTGCTCAGGTCAGCCCAACTGGTCATGCCTGGCACCTGGGATTGAAACCACAGCAGGTGAGGGGGGTGTGCAGCCTCCTCTGTCACCTGCTCTGCACAGAGGCACACGGTGTGTCTCAACACACAGCCATGATGCACCATCATCAATCTCTCCTGTACACAGCAGAGATTAGTTCTAAGGGAAAGGGTCATTCCCAAAATGCTGCCCTCTGAAGAGGGGTGGTTTCTCTCAAATATTTCAATCACTAGAGCATTTTCAAGAATTAAGTGGCCCTTAAGATCCTACTCCCAGACATGATCTTCCTAATAAGAACAAAAATGGTAAAATTGTTATGCTGAAAAGACAGTTCTGCTGCAGCCAAGTTGGAGAATTTTACATGGCTGCTGCATCTTCACATTAGGCTGAAAATCAGAAAGAATGCAAATTCAGGAGCTCATCTTAGGGATGGATTGCTCAGAATGGGGTCCAAGTGCATCTTTCATTGAAGAGCTGGGCCTGGGCTGCCAGTTTTATTCAATTAACAAAGTTCAAAATCAGCACAGCTTCACATGAATATTCTTTTTATCTATTACATCACAAGCTATTCCTAGTGGCATAGAAACCCCAAGTATCAGACTGTGTTCAAAAATCAGAGTCTGCTTTATATTAAGTCTTTATATCAGGGCAACTTTTCACAAATGACTTTGACACAATCAATCATGCCTAAAACTAAGCTGAAGTGCTTCAGAAAGCTGCCCACCGTGGGCTGTTGGCTAAAGAGGCTCAAGAACTTCCTCAACAAGCCTTTGACTTCAGCAAAATTAATGTGTGCTATCCCAATGAGGTGGTAGAGGTTTATTTGATTTCAAATGCTATGTTGGTTGCTTAGACTGGGAATGAAAAACACCTAGCACTATTGCCACTAAATAATTTATGCAGACCTTAACGTTGTCTATACAACATTACTTGAAACAGACTTGCTGCAGTGCCAGCAAGTATTGAAATATTCCCAATAGGAACTGATCATATCAATCTGACCTTGCTCTTTATAACAAGTCAATGTAAAGAGAGGAAGGAGAACAATCTAAACAGCATTTAGCACCTTCAGCATCTGTTTGAAAACAAAAAGACCAGCATTTTCCTAGAAAACTCATTCCCTATTTATCTTAATGAAGGCAAAACAAGCAGCAGAACAACTTGTTGAATGGAATTACAATAAAATATAATTCTTTTTTTTCAGACAAAAGGGCACAAAATCAGTTTTCATTTGGCTCAGTGACTATCCTGTGTTTGAAAAGAATGTTATATATTCATTTCATTTATCATTTAAAGTCAGATAATCAGGAAGTCATTATGTGGCCTACACTGGGCAGCTATTCGATTAGAGCATAATTGAACACTCTGTAAGGCAGCCAAAGCTGACAGGTTGGGAATGCATAATATCCTTCCCATGGTATTTTGAAGCAGGGGATAACTGTAGGAAAATCATTGTCAATCAAAACCTGACAACCAAGTGAGAGAGGCTGGAATCTCTGCTACTTTGAAAACAGAAACCCAGCTTTATTTCTTAAGCTCTTGAGCCATGTTATGCTTTGTGTTTTTATCAGATTATAAGGCATCATTTTAAAAGATCATAAATGAAACCAGAAAATTTTATTTGGCCTTCTTGTCTTTGTCATTTATCTGCAGGGAAACAGTGATCAAATATGAAAATGAGAGTAAAGGTTGGACTCACTTGCCCAGTGTTTTAAACCTGGCTTTGAAGTGTTCTGATTGCTGAGAACAACTATTAACAAGGAACAGTCAGTCACACAAACCCCACATGGCTTGCCAAAACATTGGCCTTCCAGTTGTTAATTTAAATTACTGTTTAATACTGTAAAAGGCTTGAGATTAAATTTATTTTTTACTAAGAGACTTGAAACTCTATTTCCAGTTAGTAGCATACCAACTTTCCTAAAAGCCTGTTTGTTTCCCCAGCAGTATCAGTGTGTATTTTAGTAGAAGCTTACAAGTCCTTTGGCTTGAGTCCTTTCTCAAATGTGTGCACATGCAAAGATCAGGAATGGGCACATCACTATTCTATCAAAGATCAGACATAAGCCTTACAGTTGTAGTTTTTACTTGCAGAAATATTTTTATCACTAGCAAGCAGAATAATAGGGCTAGTAGATGATGTCTAATACCACTGAAATGCATCAACACCATGTTCCAGCTACTCATGGGAGACTAAAAACTCTTTTCAGACCCCAGCATCTTTGAGCAGCTGTAGTTGATATCATGGAAAGCACATGTCTTAAGTTTTTCAGGGTGTCCTTGAAGGCTGTGCTTCTCAGCCTCACTGTCTGCACAGCATTCCATGCCAGAAGATGTCAGAAGGTGGTCAACAGTTGATTACATATATATATATAATCAATATATTTAATATATGTATACATGTGGTATATTTCTACATGTGCCTGATTAAACAAAATGGAGCCAAATAATAACTGACCACTGAAAGATTACTCTCATTTCCACCAGATTGCCACAATAGATCTCCTTCTTTCTTTCCTGAAAGCTCCGTCTATATGCCCTGCAGATAAAAGGTTGAGAAAACTACGAGTGGGAAACACAAGCAGAAATCTCCTCACGTTATCCAGACAACACAATAACCTCTGATAGCCTCCATCCTAAATCATCCAGCCCACACCACTAACAAAGCCTGGGAATATAATGGAGCCTTTCAGCAGGAGCTGTAAATCACTTCAGGTAATTCCAAGCCCAAGGGGAGTTGTATCCCAGGCTAGGATAAATCCAAGCCCTGGATGGCTTCCTTTAAAGCAAAGGCGACATCTTGAGCTCTTTTTTGGCTACACTGTCAGGACCAGGAGGGCAGGAAATTCCTGCTTCAGTCTGCACTCCATTCTCTCCCCATCACTCCATAGCACTGGGCTTGACAGTGACATTCCCATGTGTGTGGAATTTCCTCACTTCACTCCATGGAATTTCTCTATCCAGCATCTCACTAGCACAGCAACCAGAGGGGCTGGCATCCTGGCAGAGCCCCTTGGCCCAGTGAGGAAAAGCTCCAGTGTGAAGTGGAAAGGAAGAAAGAGAAAAGTGAGGAAAAAAATTACCAGGAATGATGAAATTCTGATCTGTACTCTAATTGTCTAACAGTAAAATATTAACAAATACTAAGTATATGTTGTTCATGAGATTTCACTAGAGTGAGTTATTTACAGAAGATCAGCATGTGATTTACAGAAGAAAGAGATACTGTAATTAGCTTTCAATATAATTATAATTCATAATTATTTTAGTATGTGTATTTATACCAATTAATTTGTAAACTTGCAGATTTTCTAATTGAATATGAAGGTCTTAAAATTACTACAAGCTTCCTGAGCATTTACCTTGATTTGACTTTTCTCACACTTTTTTTTTCCTCCTTGCTGTCTGGCTTTTTGCCTTCTAACGCTAACAAGCACAAACAGGAGTAAATCCAGTGGAGCAGCACTAAATTGCATTATTCTTCCAGAGGTCATCTCGATCCTCTTTTTAAGGAACAGCCATGGGTTTGTGCTCTGCTGCATTATCCCAGCTTTGTTACCTGATACTACAAATCTCCAGAGCTGCTGGGGATTATATCCAATGAGGAAAAAATAGAGAAAATCAAATGAAGAAAACAAGAATTACTTGTTAGACATTTCAGCATTTCACACATTTTGGGTTTTACAACCAAGTAAAAATAGTAAATAATGGGAATTTTGACTTTTAATTTTTATTTTAATGAGGGACAGGACTGTACTATAAGTTGATGGAAACATCTTTATCATTCAAAATAAAAATTTGCATGTGGATAACTCTTTTGCCATCTGACAAAGTATTATTCAACTGAAAGCATTTACTGGCTTCTAAAAAAATCAGTCCTTGGTTTCTTAAGAGCTAAAATAAGAGAGGCATAAGATGGTCCTATGATGATGATTAAAATAGTATGAACAGGATGAAAAATAGTAATGTATTTGTTAAAGTTATTTCACCAGGCGGTCTCTTTCTATTTAATAGATTCCACAATTTCCTTTCATGAGGTTGTATTATCCATCTGGATTCCTGAGACCAGCCCAGAGCAAGTCTGTCCCTTGGTTTAGATTAAACTAAAGTATTTGTAAGGGAAGAATGTCTCTCTTTTTTTTTTTGACACCATCTCTCTACCTCGTGTTATCTTGGCATATTTCTCTATATTTTATCAGAAAGCTTATTATTGAACATCTACTCAAAATGAGACCCTGGGGCCTGGGGAAAATAGAAGGTTCCAAGTTCTTAAGGGGCTACCAATATTTTCAATGCTTCTGCTTCTGGAATGGACTGACTCAACCCCAAATACACAGCTGAGTGCAATGAAATCTTTGGGTAATTTTTCAGTTAGTGATGCCACTTTCAACCCAAATTCATTTCCATCTGGAATTTAATCATAAATTTGTCAAAAATCATGAAGAACCAGTGAAATAAACACCATTTATTTTGATTCTTTCCCTCAAGCTCTCTAAACAGGACAATATTTCGAAACCTAAATTTATTTCAGCTGCTCTACAGCACAAGTTTTAGAACTGAAATGGATATTGTTACCAATTCCAGAGGGCTGCCACTGCCTCTGTTTTTGTGCAGCATTAACTTGTGCATTGCAATTGTATTTATTGCTCTCTCAGTGTATGCATAGAATGTGCACACAGGATTTACAAGGAGCAAAATTAATTTGTCCACAGTGTGTGTCAGGTGAAAATAATTTAGTAATAAAAATACTACTAGAATGGAGACATCAGGATGGTGATAAACATATCTGGATGCACTTGAAAAGTCTTAAACAAGTTCCATGGTATTCTGGCAAAAAATTAACCCTTTCATTGGTCACATTTTTGTAGAATAAACAGCTACATTTCCCATCAAACTTGCACACCACTCAAAAATGTGGAGTATTTAACTGAAGGGTGTAAAATTGGAAGCTCTAATTTAAGCAAGAGTCAAAGAGAACTCTAACATGTGGCTTTATGGGATTTTCCATTATAACCAAAATAAGTGAAGATGTAAACAGAGACAGGAATTACTGTACCATGAAACATCTGCTTCATAATTGTTTGAATCGATTGCTTACAAATCTCCCATTTATTTATAATCTTGGCATAGACTGGTACCACTCATTTTGTTCCAGTTTACTTAGAGGTGTGCTGTTCAGTTAAAATATTATTTCCCACACTGATATGTGGTGTTAATGAGATAACAGCCTACTCCTTGAGACTTGATTACACTGTTTGAAGTTGAGATTTTCAGAAATTGTTTAAAAAAACACATCTGGCAATGATCTACACTATTGGTTATCTTGGGTTTTACAGCACTGTACAGCAATACAGATGTTTATCATAAAAGATGAACACCTTTCATCTTGTTATCTGAAAATAAAACAGAGAATAAACTATAAAATTCTGAATTCCACACAGAAATGCATTTTTTAAGCACTGTCGCAATATGACACGAAATAACTCACACATTCACTCAAGATGTAAAAAAAGGAAAAGAAGAAGTTTTATTTCTGACCTCGCAATATATAGAATTTTAAAAGTGACAGCGGATTGGAGGATGAAATTGCTACCTCTCCAACCACACTAGTTAAACCAACAGTCTATCAATTCTCTCCTCCCAAAAAGAATGCAAAACAATCATTATTTACATGAACAGTCCTTGAGAACTCTAGTAGAAATATGTAAACATCAGAAGGCATAGAAAACTTTTAAAAGAACTTTAAAACTTTTAAAAGAACAGGGCAACAACAGCGCAACAATGGAGAGCATTTTTCCCAGAACTCATAAAATCAAAAAATAAGGTGGAAGTGACTCATTCCACAGGTCTTCATTATAATTAACTTCAGTCTGAAGAAATTTTCTTACACACAGAGTTAACCCTAGCAATTAAATCTTTCCAACAAAAAAGGAAAATATGAAATTGAAAAAAAATTATTGACATTTAAATCCTTCTAATGAATTACTGTGAGACTGGAAATATCTGAGATGGTCAGAATATACATGGGCACAAGACCACACATTTAAAGGCAGCACCATTTCACCAGATGGTTTTATGGTGGCTTAAGAAAAGATTTCTACCTTTCATTTTTGAATGTGAGGCAAACCCTTGCTCTCTAACCTCACCCCTCTTTCCATAAAGCATGTATGTAAAATTTTCATTTAGCATCTTTAGCAATCTTCCATTGGGTTTGAATAGTACATTTTCATTTCATTCATCATTTAAAGACAGATAATCAGAAAGTCATTACATGGGCTGACACCGGGCCCCGCGCTCGATTGTATTGTAATTGAGCACTGCAGAGCGTGTGCCAGATCTAATGGATAATGAATATATTATGTCAGCAGAACCGCCTCAGCAAAGCTCCTGGGGAATCACGGGGGGGACTGCAGTGACATGGAGGGTCACAGATGTTGTGCTGATTTACTGATGGAGTGATTGTGTAATTAGGTAATCAATGGTGGGTAGAGGACTATATGTGGACAGCTAATTTTGTACAAATAAAGACCATACAAGTAGGAGGCTCATATTTAGGACAGTGTAAGATGATATTTTGGTTTGGCTTAATTATTTATAAATTCTTAATGACACATTCCAAACGACTGATGGTGGAAGGCCAGCAGCAGAGGTCTGACTCCAGTTCAAACACTACAGCAGCCTACTTTCACAAACTTCCTACAATATTATCCCTGTAATTTGGAAAGCTCAGATTTTCTACCTTGATTAAAATAAAACCTTGCTTTGTGTTAGAGATTTACTATAACTTTTAACATTTCATGCAGAGGTAAAAGGCAGCCATGATAAGGACATGAAACATCTCCAAACATTTGCCCTACGTTTACTCTGCTCTCACTAGAAGCATTTAGTAATATTTACTTTGTTCTGAGTGACAGCATGTTTAAACAAAAAATCTCGAGGCAGAAGGTTCACATCCTAAATTTTTGTTATAAACATTATGCATGTTTATAAAAGAAATGGATTTTATTAGAAAAACATGTTACTTTTTAAGATGTCAGATGACTGAATTCTTTACTGAAGATGATGACCAGTAATTCATACTTATGTCCTTTTCCTAGTTATGACTGGCTGTATAACAGCACCTCTCTCATCTGCCCCTCTCTCCTTGCTCCATTTTAGTGTAATTCTGACACTTGGCTTCACGTCCTGTGCTCAGCAAAGGTCTGTCTGAGCCAAGCCCTCTCTGAGGCAGAAGTACACCTGTCTGGTTTCCAGTCATGTTAGTGACAGTGTCTCCGTTGGGGTTTTGGCATCCACAGGATCTTCCCCACAGTGTCTGTGACAGCAACTTCCAGTCAGGGTTTGGCATCCCTGAGGGTTTCCTCCCAGGAAAACCTCTGGTGGGTTTGCAGTGACACGACTCTTCAGGGGAAAATGTTATTTATTCATTACTCAAAAATATAAATACAAATAAAGGAGACAGAAGGTATGAGCAGGTAAAAGGCCAGCAAGGATGGTTATCACTTACACCAGTTTGTTTCATCCATGGCAAAGAGCAGCAGATGGCTCCTGTTTATTTTCTGCCTTTCTCCTTCTCTAAGCCTTTGCCAAACTGTCAGATCTGCTGACACCCTGGGCAGTCCTTTACTCAATTCACTCAGCTCCCCCATCTTTACTGTGGACACAGGCTCTTCTTTGATGCCAGGCTTTAACCCTGAAAAGAATAATCCACTCTAGCTGGAGGGAATCCACAGATCCAAAGAGATTGCCTTAACAAAGCAGGGCAAATCCTTATTTTGCTCTTCCCTACTACACTCTATTAATATTTCTTTTGGGGCAACTCCACGGTAGGTAGGGCACAATAAAGAAGCAAATGGAAAAGCAAGGCATTTGCATAACAAGTATCAGATTTTTCTTAGTTTATCACTATCATAAATTTCAGGAAGAATGATATAATTTTGATTCTAGCATGCTTTTTCCTGTACCCTCTTTGGAGATACACAAACTTCTGGACGGTGCTACAGCTATTTGCAATTATGCACTACTACACACAAATATTTCTATCCTGTTTGAGGATGCATATATAGAGCATACTGGCTTTAGATCAACCTGTATTATTTCGATCAACCTGCAGTATTAGATCCTTTAACACCTCCTCCCTCTCTTTCTACCTCTGGCTTTGTGCACCCATCACTAATAACTGTACATTAGTACACGGAATAAAAACAGGCTACCACTTTTCATTATGTTTTTCCATCTATTTGTTCATTTTCTACACCCTAAAATGACATAAATGTTGTAAAACCCAAATGCTACAAATCCTCTGCTGCTATGAATTTTAGCAAATAAGTGTAAAGCCTTTCAAAGCTTTTTTTTTTCTTGGTCTTTGATTGCTTTTCTCTAAGTTTGATTACTTAAGGTTTTACTGGGCTTTCCGAATGATGACTTTTTCTTTCTTCCGCTCCTACTTTTACAGAAAAGTATCCCCTCCTCCCAAATTATATCTCCTTTCCCTGAGTCCTGAGCAGTAGAACAGGTACCTCTGCTACTTGGCAGGACCAGAGCAAGAATTGCTGAAGCAGGCTCCCAGCACAGCAATTCTTCAGCCTGGACAATACCTACCAAATGTGTATCAGCTTAGAGTTTTTTTTCCTGACTGAATTTCACAGTCCACAGACTTCAGAGAGCCAGCACTGACAACCTCTTTCTGAAATCAGGACTACCTTTCTGCTACAGAGTTCTGTAATCTTGACAGAGTTTCTACTGTAATTTCAGAAAAAAAAAAAAAAAAAAAAAACTAAAAGAAAGCTTAAGTTTCAAAAAAAACTTCATATTTTATTCACAAACATGATTAGGAGAAATCAACCGTTTTTGTTTAAAAAGCCCTTAAATCTCTTTGGGATTCTCTAAGTATTGGGCATGGACACCTTAAAGAAAACAATTCAAAAGTCACCCCATACAAGGAGGATTTGATGGCAACCACAAGGGAAAGGAAAGCTTTCCTTAGAATTCCAGCACATTCCAGCTGCCAGGAACTCCTCAGGCTATCCTCAAAAGTTGTAATGCCATTATCAAGGGGAGATAATGTTTCTGAATGCTGCTTGGTAATACTGCAGTGTATTTATGATGATAATGAGATAAAACACTCATCTCTAAAAGATACCAGGAAATAAAGATATGTATTTATTTAAGTAATAAAAACAAGCAGAGTCTAACTGCCTCCCAAACCTGCCTATCTCAAGTACTTGTATAATTAAATACTGAATAATGGTTTTACTGATCTTTAATGTGCTCAGCCCTTTTAAAAGTACGTAAGAGCAAGAGGATGAAAATTCTTGGAGATACAAAGAGGTGTGGCTGGAGCAAACTGTGGTCTGATGCTTTACAAAATCCAGAGAAAGGTACTGAAAGATGTTCAGATCTGCCAGAGGAGGAGGAGGGAGTAAACAAAAGAAACGCTTGGGTGAAAGAGAGGAATCTTTCGTAAGAGTTCCTCAGTTTTTAAACAAGAACAGAGACAATAGAGTCTTCAAACACAAGAATCTGTTCAAAGCACGGAGAAGGACAGGAAGAGAGGAAAAGAAAGAACATGCTTAGTAGATAAAAGTAAAAGGAAAATGAAACTGAGGGAGATATGGATAGAAAGAGTTTGAAAATGTTACTTAATCCTGGCTGTTATTATTTCCAATGAAGTTTATTGTTTTTAAAGCAGAGACCTTGCAAAGCCTTAACTTAAATGACATGCGATGTTCTTGGGCAGATCTTTATTTCCCTGTTACTGTCGTATTTGAAACTTACTGCTCAGTGTGCATTTTATGATTAAAGCTTTGGCAGTATTTTTGCAAACACCATGGAAAATCTGATTTCAATCAACTTTGTCAAAAGACTCAAATACTGAGCAGGAATAACTTGGAAGTATTATAAAATAGGACACATAATACTAAACAAACAATTATGTTAACAAGTAAGCCAAAATATATATAAAATTTAAAATTAAAAGATATTTAATACTGAAATGAAACAGAATCTAAATTATTCATATAAACTGTTCCCTTTAAAAATGTCCCAAAAATGTTACTCATTATAAAACACTGAGTAAAAGAATTTTATTAACTTAAAGATTCCTTGAGTTCAATATAATTGAAAAACTTCTTATTCTTCAATTCCTTTGCATGACTACAGGGCTCCTACACTTTTATTCATCTCCATTGGTCAATATAAATCTTGTTCTCTTTCCACAAAAATAAGAAGCCTTGTTGATTCTTAAATTTAGAGACCTTTTTATATGCAAAAGAGAACATAGCATTTTACTTCTGAAAGAAATACATATTTTTGGCGAGGCTTTTCTAAGTTTTATTGGAAGTATCAACAGCTGAGGTGTGGAGGCTCGCCTTCAGTCTCATGATGGATTATTCCTGATGCTGCAGCTTGCTGCTGTTTAGCGGGAACGTTGGTGATCATTTCTGCTCGGTGTTCACAGTCTTCATTCATCCCCTGTGTCACCCATCCCAGGAGCCTGGGGCTGTGTGGGGCAGCTGCTGGCTGTGCTGCCAATCCTGCAGCAGGCTGGCTGTACTCACACCCCTTCACTGCCATCCATTGCACCCCTTTTGGACAACTGGAGAAAACCTCTGCAATTCCAGAAAAAATTCCAGATTGAAGGCACTGTATAATTTGTACTTGATAGGGACTTTTTTTCCCTCAAGTCTGCCTCTATTGTAGAAAGGAAAAGTGGATTACTTATCTCCTATTTATGTCTGAACGTCATCTGAAAAACAGAGGACATTAATCCTGAAGGATTAACCAGAAGAGAGGAATGGATATTCCACACTTTCTCCCTCAGTTTGGTATCTCTACTAACAGCATGCACTGTTCATATAAAATTTTTCCTTCAACTCATGTACCCTAAAGAGTTTTGTCCTTGCCAGTGAGGAAGAAGTTACAACAAAGTGTGTGATGGAGATTATTTTTAATGGAATTTTTCATTGCTAAGGAAGTAATGATGCAGCAGCCTTAGAGCACAATGTCTTATTCTAGAGATGAACTGTCATTTCATTCATGTCATTCAAACAGCAAACTTTCCTTCCTTTCTCTATAAAACCAAACATTCAGCATTTTCCTCATTTGAAAAGTGCAACATCTGCACAGAGGCCTAAGAAAGCATTATTGTATGCCACATCAGTCTTGCAAGTTCAAATGATTAAATGCCAAGTATTATACATGCACTTTTTCTTGTCAAATTGATATTCTTCTACTGTATGTTTAATGTACAACTTATATAATTTCTATTAACTTGCTGGATTTTTCAGGGACAAAAAGGAGTTACTATTAGGCATTTTTTAAATGTCAAAGATTTTAGACAATTTCCTTCTGGAAATCCTCCCAGAAGAGATTTTGAAAGAGAAGCCACCACACAACAATGTCCACAATCTCTCCCTCCTATAAGGCTTACAATTGGATAGGGTTTGGAATATTTTTTTCAAAATTTCGGAACATTTTTTTTTAAATCAGCTTGGAAACATCCCTCATCTTTATCCATTCAAAATCTCATGGCACTCTTGATGGGTGATAAGTTGTATTTCATACAGCTGAAGCATAACGGGGTAAATAACTTGTGTTATTCAAGGCTCCAACTCAAGGAGCAACTTCATTGAGGAATTCATGTACTATTTTCATTAAACTGTTAAAATTTAGAACACAAACAACAAATGCACTATCACCAGAGGTTTTCAACACACAATTCCAACAAAAAATATCTGTTTACAGAACAGAACATAGGTATATTTATATAATTAATATTAAGTCATTAGCAGGATCTTTGCAATGAGATTCCACTGCTATTTTAATCCCCAAAGGAGAAAAAGCACTCCAGAACACCTCTGATTTAAGTGGGTACCGTCCTTTACAAGTGAAGTTAAGACAGACCATAATTGCTTTGCTGAGTTACAACATAATCCTTAAAAATAGACTTATGCATTGAAACCACTTATAATTCAACCTCAAACGAGCCTCTGCTCCTAAGGCTCATATATTAACTGATGTACAAAGACCATTTCCTGAAATTTGTCTCTTTAGCTTTTTGTTGGTATGAATACAAAGAATAGTTTGTAGTCTTCTTTATTTCTGTCTTTGAGAATGTGGTGAATACTTAAGAAAATCTATTTTTTCTCCCCAACCTCCATTAGAACACACATGCTAGAATTTGTGCTTTGTTTCTTCCTTAATTTCTGTTTTACATGGTGGGCTAAAAGCATTTCACAGGTGTTTGCTGGAACTCATTAGACTATTTGGAACTCCTTCATGCTCTCTAAAAGGCAATTAAAATGTGTCTGCAAATTACCTCATGTGGTCTGAAGCACAGCTGCCTCTTATCCCCCTGTTACTACGCGGTGTGTCCAAACAGAATAGAAAAACTGCTTTGATACCTGCAGTTTACAAAGGCAAATCATGCTTTCATGAGTGACAAAAAAATCCTCTGCTTTCCTCTTAAGTCTTCAATGCAATTGCCTTTGTTGTTCCCCCCCCAAAAAAATTTATAACGAGCTAAGAAACACAACTAGTTAGTTAAGTGGCTAACAGAGGTAATGAGAAACCAGCAAGTACCCACATAATTCAAAGAGTTGTTGCTGCATACATAGAAAACCTAGGTGTGTGCAGGTAAAGCATCTCTGATTCTAAATGGCTCAGATGCCTGGGCTAGTATTTCTATTGTTTCTGCATAAAAAGGAGGGGTGAAAGAATCCATTATCCCAGGAGGTGTACTTACAGAATTTATCCCTTTTCTGCAAATATCTGGCAATTAAATACTGGTTTGAGTTTATATTCTAACTACTTCTCAGAGAGACCAAACTCACTAAAGTAGACACATTTTTGCTGGTCTCTCAATCCTTACTGAACTCTCCTCTTCATTTGATGTTCTGCTTGAGTAGAGACTGAATGAATTTTAAACTTTTGTGTTTTAGCTGTTTTATCCAGTCTATTATTAAAAATGAGTTGTTTATGACACTGAACAGTTATCTTTTGCCATCAGATGCTGAAAAGTAAAGTGAAATTTAACAAGGTTTTTAATAATTTGCTTTACTATATGTATTTGGCAGTTCCAGAGTAGCAGAGTGCTGTGTCTAGAGCAGAAAGGCCCAGCTCCAGTATTTCCTTGCCGGCCAGCAGCAGAAAGGAAAAGACATGTCTGACCTTTTACACTCTGGGGATGATGTAGAATCCAGAACAGCTTCCAGGCTGTAGCCCCATCTTTTTATGTTCCCTCTGCTCCAAAATCACCAATATAAACGACAGCAAGAAGGGCTGCAAATCCTTTAGCCCTCCTTGTATCTTCAGCACCCACCAGTTGAAATTTACTTTGAGCTCTAATGATTGCTTTGGCCCTTTCCAGCTGGAGCTGATTCCCCACCCCACCCCTCACACTATATTTTTCCACTTCTTCTCCCCACTCAGCCACAATCTCCATCAAAGCCTCTGTAGTCACAACTCTCCATTACAGCCAGCTGAAAGAATCCTGAACAACACACCTGTATTTATTCCAAACAATCTTTCAGCTCTCCCCTTTCTCAGTTTACTCTCTTTCCTTTTGCTCTTCTCTTAGTCTTTAATTCCCATTCTCTTTTTGTTACTTTTTTCCAGTAAGCCATAAAAGATGAATATGTAATTCCCATGCATTTTAAACAAAGCAGTGCCTGGTAGTTACAAATAACTTAGTGATGCTAAACAATGATGGAAACTTTTCGTGAGTCATGCCAACTAAATGTCAGAAAGACTTCTGTGGAAGCAGCAGCTGTGGGTCTGAAGGCAACCCCAAGTATATTCCTCTTTTTAAAGTGCAGTCACATACCAGCACTGGGGAGTGCAGTTCCTGGGTTACACTGCAGTTGCCGACACGTGCAGGAGAATTGCAGGTTACAGCAGGAGCCATCTGAAGCTAGGGAGGAATAAAGTGCAGCCTGCAATGTAGCATCCACAGCACTTGCACAAAACAGCAAAGTGCTTTAGCTGGGATCCCACAAACTGTTCTGTGAATCATTTGAGTAGAGTCAGTAGGTCTATATATTCAAGTAAGAAAAAACCCCAAACAACAAACGTAGAACCCCAAAGAACACCATATTTCTGGCCCCTGAGTCTTTACAGCAAAATTGTGAACAAATGGCACACTTTTCTCAAAACAGCCTGAGGGATAACCTTGTCTTTTGTATGAATACAAAGTTATTAGCTTTGTCAGAATCTTACAAGACATCAAAGTAATTGTTTTTGTTCCTGATTTCAATGATCAGAAAAAAAGAATTTATCATATAATATTCAACCACCAGATTTACACAATGAAACCTCCAGTAAGCTCAGCAATGCACTTATTTAAAAACTCCTAGATATTCTGTCTTCTGAATTCCTACATCACCTTGTCTAACCTGTATCCATCATTCTAGCTGCTTACAAAATGTATTGTTGTGGCTTATAATGCGATTATAGGGAGTAATTATCATAGTTTATCCAGCTTTCAGAATCACAAGAGAATTTAAAAATTGTATTTCTGTTTTAGAAGGCTGAACATTTCTTCCTAGTATAAGAAAAGAATTAAAATTCTACCAATAGATAAATTATTTTCCTACATGATTGTTGAGTAGAAAGACATTCCCAAAGCATTGGAATATATCTAAGGAAAGTTCCTTTAAAACAGAAATATCCTGAAACAGCTGAATATCCTTCTGTGCTCAGCTGAAATACAGTCAGGTCAAGGCCAAGATAGATAGACACACATTGTTCATTACATTAACTAAACATATTTGTAATTTTGTAAATAAAATGCCCCCACAATTAAATGCATGAAGTAGTGATATGACACAGTAATTATACTCTTTTCAGAATTGCAGAAATTTTGGGCTGTCATCTTGCAAATTCTTACATGACTTGCTCCAGTGTTGATGTCAGTGACAGTTCCGAATTCCACTGCTTTGAATGCAATTTAAATCTTATTTTTATATGAACAGGAATTTTTTAGTTTAATGGCTGGCGATATTGTGTCACAACAAGCAATGCAACATATTTCGTACTGCCAGTACTCTAAACCTTGACTTGTTGAACTTGTAGCAAAGTCATGTAGAAGTTTTACTGAATAAATCTAGAAGTTCTCTGTGTATGACTCACTTAATTATCAGCTTCATCTGTAGAAGGATGATTCATGTAAATGTCTTGCAGGACCTACTCCATAAAGCAACATTTCCATTTATTTTAGAAACTAAAGATTAAACAATGGACAAGAATTCATGAAAATAGTGCCCATTTTCATTCCAATTTGTTTTGCTAAAATTTTCAGCAGAGTACTCCACATATATTTTAGACTTAAAGGAAATGTGTAAAAGGAAAAAAAAAACCCTACTTTTGATGTTCATAATGACTAGGGATAAGAAAAAGTTATGCCTTTATTATATTCATACCTGTCTAGTTACTATTTTAACGTTAACTCCTTTGGGTTGTCAGTTTGCACTATTCTTCTCACCCTAATTGAACTTTTTGGGAAGTGTGCCATCTTTTATGTGTTTGTGCAGTAGCTGGAATAGTGGGAGGAACTGTAGCTCCTACATACCACAAACTCCAGTGAGGCTGCTCATCTGCTTTCAATTATGTATTAAGTATGTGCTGAATCATGTTAAAAAGATCTTTCTCTTAATGTTGAATTAAATACATTTATTCCTCTTCATCCTACAGATGTATCATTTTCATTTCACTGGGGACCATTCCACATATCTCAGATACTGTTAGTGGTATGTTCTCCTCTGCCCTTCTAAATTGGCACCACCTGTCAAACTGACTGACATAATTTAAATAACCTTATCAAACACAAATATGTAGTGGAAATACTGAAAGTCTTCCACAGAAAAGTTCCAGGTTAAAAAAAATCCAGCCTGATTGCTTTTCCAACGGGGTTCCTTTTTGGAATGAAGAGTATATAAACCAAACGTCTGCCGCCAATTTTGTACTTTTACAAGCACTAACATTTTAACAGCAGAAATGTTAAATATCAAAGTAATAGATGAGCATTCCACTAGAAGGCAATTTCACTAAATACCACAGGTATTAATCTTTCTGAATCTTAATTACACCCTTTTGACACATTATCCTTATCTGACCTTTCCTCCAGAACTGCATGAGTAGGTGTGAGGTTGGCAGACAAGTTCAGTCCTGCTCACTACCTGACATGCATCAGTTTAATGCAAAGAATGAAAGGACATAAAGATGCAGCTCATGTGCAGCACACGAAGTCAAGAAGCCACTATTTTCTGGAAGTTATCTTCCAAGACCCAATTTTTGTTCCAGGATTTTCCAGCACCTTCCTTTTCCTCACTTTGGTCATGCCTCAGAACATAGAGGTTTAATGAATTACTAAGAGTGTAGAACTACAAGATATTGCCAAAGAACTAAACTTTTTGAACTGAAACCATCCAAGCAACATTTAAAAACAATTAGTAATGGCAGGCCTTAATCGAAGAAACTGAATTTGGGTTTAGATTAGTAAGGGCTGGCAGTTCTAAGATTAAAAAAGTAATGACTCTGCCACTAAGCCACACTTTCACCAATCAATACTGAAAAGTATCCAGATTTTATTAGATCAACTAAATAAGCAAATAGTGGGTAACTTGGGCATAGAAGATTTAGGAAGTGTTGTGTGAGAGGTGAAGCGTAGAGAAGGTGCATGGGAGCGCCAAGTCCTACTCTGACCTTAAGGAAGTTCCTTCATGTTCCTTGGTCACAGATTTCACAGCCACAGCCATGTTTTGAGACACTCTTTCTCAATGTAATCCACGGCTCTCTGATGCTCACATTGTTCTTCTAACAAATCTAGGGCAACTTTTTATCCTGTTCTCCCACTTGGCGCTCAAAATGAGGTTTTGCATTATAAATTCTCAGCTGGAACATTGCACAGCCCTAAACTGTGTGCATCTTACAAGTGCTTTATGGCAATCCACGATGTCAACACAGCTCCCAGCAGGGCCTGTGAGGCAGCATCAGTCCCTGCCTGCACCTCTCAAGGCCTTTTAGAAAACCTCTAAGAAACGCTCTGAAGTACCTGAGGGAAGATGGCACTTTGTAAACAAAACCAAATGGCAGTACTGTACTAAAGCGGAACGTTAAATATGAATTGTTGCTTCAAACTAGAGGAAAAGAAGAAAAGCCCAGGCAAATTTTTGGAGAAAAAATGCTTGCCAAAACAGTCTGAAACTTATGGTTGATTTTTCAGAATTTTTACCTTTTTAATTACCTTGTCAGAAATTTTGGAGATGCATAATCAACCTCATGTGCATTATTAAGCTGAATATAGCCTGAAGATGAATTCTTACATTTTTTTCTGCACAATTCTACTTTATTGGAAACAAATTGAACAAATAATATTTGCTAAATATTTACTTTGTAGACCTGCATATCTTGATTTTTCTTAGTTTTCTGTTTAAATTTATACTGCATAAAAAATTGCCATTTTTCTGGTGTTTTGTTCATTCAAAAAGGTTAAATGATTATTAATTCTGACTAAGTAGCAGGGTAAGTGTCCTTGAAATCTGTGATAGTTTGATTGGGGCTGTTGTTCCACTTTGTTGTATTCTTCACTTCCTCTCATGTTCCACTATTAAAGTGACTTTCATAGTTTATATCCATGAAAATTAAGCAGAGAGCTCTGACTCTGTGCAAATCCTAAACAGCTTTAATAAGAGAATATAAAATTGCATCCCTACAATCACTAAAGTCTCCATAAATGGTATCTTTTTTCAGGATTAAACCTGTTAGATTACATATAATCAGTGCATATGGTGATCCAGGCTTTTGTTTTTCTGAGAAATGTGTGTTTAGATGCCTAATCATGCACTTCTGGGAACGGGGTTGGCTCTTAAAATTTTGGGTGTTCAGCACTGGACTTTCAAGTCCATGGGAAAGGTGAGAAAAAGGACAAGGTGACAGTTTGGCACACACATAAGGGGATGATGGGGAGAAGGATACTCTAAAGGATGGACCAATTTCTTCAGCTCTGGTTAGAGCTCTAACCAAAGGTATGGCTGTGGAAATGTCTCCCCTATTATTATCATCAAATGCACACACATTATTACAAATGTAATTCTCTTAACTAGTTTAATGTGGATTGTGTCTGAACAGTTTGGATTTTATTGATTGTGGAGGTAAGAGAAGATTTTCAATATTGATGTAGAGCAATACTTATTATTGCTCCATGGATTAACTCTCTCACATTACTGGTGTCTTACCCAAAGGTATTGTACCTAGTGGATAAGGACTTCAAATACTTTGAGGACACAAAAGCTCTTTACAGTAAAATCCAGGACTCAAGTAATTATTATCCAAGTCTTTCAATGATTTTTTGATGTTTGGGTTGAGCTTTCGGCAAGAAGATTAAAAAAGAAAGAGGAAGAAATGGCAAAAAAAAATTCAGTTGCTATAAGAGTCTTCAATGTCTCATCTATTGATTTTCTTCAGATCTTTAAATTCACAGTGTGACTTATATTCCATGAAATAGGGTCATTGACATCTGAAAACATACTACAAAAAATATACACTTCATATCCCATGGACTGAAACACATAATTGTCTAATGAAAAGGTTATCCAGTGTGTTAAATCCATCACTTACAGAAAATTTTTTCATGCTTCTAAATGAATGGATTTTGCTGCATTTTAAGAGAGGAAAAGCTTCATGGTGACTGAAAAAGTCTGTGGGCACTATACTGTTTGTGAGCTTAGAGCTTTGGTTCTAATTTTATTTAATGTAAGATTTTGTACAGTGATATTTCTGAATTAGCCACCACATGAACACATTCCCTGACCTGAAAACTCTTATTTTTGTACTGCTTATTTTTCTATTGCCTTCAGTTGTCAAAATAGAAAATAAAGAAGGTCTAATATTTAAAGAAAGCCTTGATTATCTCCTGATGAACAAAAGCAGTCAAAACCATTAGCAAGCTGTTTGACAACATGAAACTTTCTTTACAAAGTTCAACCTCTAAACAAGCCCTTTTTGTAATCTTATTTATTTCCCCCATGCAATATTTTGAGTTAATTTTCAAGCTTTTTTCTTTATGCATGTGAAAACATTGATGCTCAATAACCAAATAATCACCCCAGCAGAGACTTTAAGAAAATGAAGGCATAATGTGTGATTAACTTTTCTCTTCCCAGTTCTATTGCTACTGCAAAGTAAATAAAAACCTGCACTCTTCTACCCAACAAAATTACAAATAATAGAATATGGAAGGCATTTTGTAAACAATTAAAGTAACTAGTTTATACTTTAAAGCAATGAACAATTGTGCACATATTTAACCTTTCATGAATTCCAGTGAGGTCAAGTAAGTTACTAACATTACTGTAATTTAATCACACCTGTATTTACCTGGTTAGACTTTAAATTTTCAGTTTTTGAAACAGACTAATTACTACAAGAGTTTTTGGTTTTTTTTTTTTTTGTTTTGTTTTGTTTTGTTTTGTTTTTTTTTCCAATAAATCTTACCGCTTCCTTATTTACATTTAATCATCTAAAAATGCACAATGGCTTCTTAGATTCAGAGGCCTCTCAAAGGAAAAATTGCCCCAGCACTTCCCAGGAGTACCAAACAATGAAACTGCCTGAAAACAGCCACTGCTATTAAACATGAGGCAAAATCCAAACAAACACAGAAACAAACAGAAAAGCCCAACAGTTACCATTCCAAACACCTTTCCTAAACCTTATGATCACCATGAAGCACATACACCTAAGAAACCACACTCTGGATTGCCCAAATCCTAGAATCTCTCTTCCACATATAAAAATTCAACTTTGTTCTTTGAGGGGATTTACTGCTTCAGAAACTGTTGCTTTTTGTGGCCTGACTGATAAAACACAGTAGTAAAGCAGCTAAAATTACCACTGTAGTCCCAACTTCAATCTAGATTGCTGCTACAGATAGACATTTTTCATTTTTTCATAAGCTTGTAAGGCTCTGACTTTGAGAAAAAGAATGAGATTTCTTTACACGAGGGCAAGCCTTGCTGGAACCATTCCCACTCTAGGATTTGGTCTTGTTCATACCTCTTGCTGGACATTGACTTCATGTTTCATGAAGTCTTTGGAAGAGTTTTGACTGATTTCAAATGATTTTAGATCATACATGCATAGACAGGTTGATGATATCTCACTTCTATATATACACGTGTTTATCTATGTCACGCAAAGCATCCAGTCCAAAGAGAGTAAGTGTCTGCTGAGGAAAAGTGGAGTCAGTTCAAGGGAAAGGGTGTTACATCACAAAAAAATTATGTGTTCTCTAGAGATGACAGAGTTTGAATGTTGTCAGTTTATAAAATGATCAATTTTATCATTGATTATAATCAATGGTACTTTAGCAATAATATTCTGAAGGATCAAATCCTGACATCTCTAAATAATTAGGCATTCTTTAAAGCAGAGCTGGAATCAGAGGATTTTTTACAGATTGACTGGACTCTTGCCTTATAAAATACAGACCTAGAGTTCTTCTCTTAAGCACGACTAACAACATTTTCTGAGTTAAGACAGAAAATTGACCTTTGTTTTGATTTGGTAATTTAAAGGGCTTATTAGGAACCACAACCATGCAAATATAAACAAAGTTTAATTTAAATTAAATTTTAAATTAATCAAAGAAAAATGAATTAATTTAAGAAAATTTGAATTTATATTGGTTTCAGCACAGCAAGTATTGGGCTCTGCCTGTACTGGAAGATGGGCCTTTCTGTGGAAGGATGTTGAGCCAGCTCACAGATGACTTCCCCAGCACCCCAAGAACAAAGTCTCCTGTCACACCACTCTGTGAGTAACCAGCTTTTCCTAACTGGAGGCAGCCTCAAGTACATTTGTAAACAGGTAAAAACGAGTCAAGAAATAACTGTTGCCTTTGATGGAAATATCCTTTACTAGTTTTGGGTAACAACACCTCAGATTATTGATAATGCTCAAATTAACACTAGAAGAAAAGCACTGCAGGAATTAATTAAAAGTAGATTTATCAGTGAATAAGAATTCATTATGTTTAACCTTAAGGCAAAAGCATCCAGGGCAGTTTGAGTAACAGCTTCAAGTGGATGATTAGCTAAGGGGATTCAACACTTAATAGCCAAAATAAATTAGTATAATTATTTTATTACCTATGCTATGTGATTTCATTATTTTTATAGAAATAGCAGCTCCCTAAGGAATGGAATGTTGCTTCAAAGAATCCCAGCTTCAAGCTTCTATGTTCTCTTGTGGCAATCAAAGACGACAAAAAAATAGCTGTCATTAATAATAGTATAAATAAGTGTGCTACCACATCTTAGAAATACATTCTGGATTTGCCTGTACACCTGGACTTGAATACAAAGTTTTCTAGCCACTGGAGGGTTTTAGATACAATTGAAATAAACCTGTAAAGCACTTATTAAAATAAACATTAATATTTATAGAGAACAATGGAATGCTTTAAATAGATTTTCAATAAATGAGTGTGTGATTAGTTGACGAGCTTGAGAAATCTTATAATTTGACCTCAGAAGAATTATTTAAAAGTCTATATATTTCTGCTTTTGCTCTCACTGTGAAGTGTTAACAATATATCCTCTAAACAAGAATAAGTTTCAAAGAACCATACTGAAACATAAAGCGAATTTTTATAGAGTTCATCTCTATCACTTTCAAGATTCTACCCAGGTCTAACTCTGAGCTGATTTGTATTCCTACCAGTTTGTGTTGCTGTTCAATACCTGCTGTACCCTCCCTTTTCCCCTCTGCAGGCTCCCACCTTACAACCCACTACAAATTAGAGCCTCCTGGAAAAACTCCAGGGAGCTGCCAGGCCCCACACTTGGCTGTGCCTCCATCATCTCTTGCAGCCTTATAAAAGCACAGGCAGTACACAAAATAGGTCCTTTGCAGGCAGCACCTCAGTGCCCCGCAGCAGCTCTGCCCCAGTCACACCCCCTGGATGTGCTCTGGCTGCTCCTGCAGTGGAACCCAGCTACAGCTCTAAGGCAGCAAGGACCAGAGAAATAAGTTCTCTTCATTGTGCAAAACAGAGCCAAAGAATTCTGGGACTGGATCCAGTAATAAAAATGCACATCCTGGGGACACTGATCAACAGCAGATTTTGACTGACTGTGTCTATGTTCCCCTGCTTTCTAACGCCTTAACACATGCCCAATCCCCCTGCACAGCTGGGGAAAATAATTATCATTCTAATTGGTGGAGGTGGGGTTGTTTTGTTATTTTATATAATGTAATGTACTAGTACACACAAATTGAACATGGAGATTTTCTCATTTCTTACTTGTTGAGGCTTCACCATGTAATTCTGGACATAACAGATGTTACCCTGAACAAACAACTACCAGCTCATCATGCCTGTTACAGGAGCTGGGGCTGGAAATCAAAACAAGGAATGAAGGAGTCACAGCAGGAACATGAACTACAGAGGGGCCCACTGAGCCACAGCCTTTCCACCGGTGAGCCCAGCCTGTGGCACCATGGAAATCATCTGATGACCTTCACAGGAACATCAGGTCTGGAATCTGGCCTAAACTCTGTTTGGAGAGACAGTTCTCAGAGTGCTGACAAGGCTTCAACATGGTATCATGAGCCCAATTAACTGATTGTAAAATTCGGTACATATCTCCTTAGTGTTGTAGAATCAAAAGAAAACAGCTTGATGAACTTCCAGCTAGTGTGCAAAATACCTCATGTTCTTTATTAGTGGCACCATGGTCCTAAAGCTGTCCAAAAAGGCTTAGCATAATTCCATCTCTTTGGTTTGACTTGGGGTTTTTTGTTTTGTTTTCCATGGAAATCAACTTTCTTGAAAGGAAAAGTAAAATAATGAATGTAGAAAGAAACTATCTAAAATTAAAAGTCACTGTCATTTGGCAACAAGAATGGCAAAACTGCAGGGAATGCTGTTAAAGAAATTAGTGCATATTCAACAAGAGCTGGCATTAAGAACAACAAACTTAAAGTTTTAACCTTCAAAATATGTTATGGTTTCTCAGTATCATTAAATCATATTCACCATGTGTATCTCCTGATATTTTCAAAGTTAATATTTGGACATCTAACACTGAAAATAATAACATAATTCTCACAGGATTCTGAAAAAATACTATCTGCATTAGTAGTCACATTGCAGCTGGGAATGGAATAGTATGGTTACGCTACAACTCAACAAGGATTAACAGGGAGGCACCTCTGAAAACACCATGTGGTTTTGAGACTTGTGCTATAATTTCTTACATGTTAACTCAGATTTGTGTTTGCAATTCCTCAGCACTGAAATTCAATCTCTTTAAATATATCTATAAGTCAACAAAATATTCTGCAGTGAAGTTGTCAACTAATTCAAGTTGGGTATAAATACTCTAAATCCTACTTCATCTCTTTAGGACAAATGTATCCTAGGTGCACAAATTGTCTTTTATCTTTCATATAACATCACATTTGAATAATTTTTTTCAGTCATCTCCTTTAAATTGCCTCTTTGAACAATTCTGTTTAAAAATATTTCTTTTTATCTATTCTCTTCTTTATTCACTTCTGATTTCTGAGTCCTCACGTGTGCCTGTGCATCACAGAAGCAACTTCTCTCCTAATCACAGTCTGTTCCTTCTCAGCTACAGGCACAGGAAGAAAACAATGATTCTGTGACATCAAATCCACTTATGCAGTAAGGAACTGTGATGCTACAAATGCTTGATTGTGGCAACCCAGAATGAATCACAGACAGGAAAGGATGATGAGCACAGAACTGCTTTTTTTTAATGCACATTTTGGTAATTAGCTGCAATGGCCTAAGGCACAAAGCAGCAAACACTGTGCTTCTTTAAAGTGCTTCTGGTTAAAAGCAACTAAATTAAAAACTGTCTGGAAAAGCAAACTATCAATAACACTGTGGTCATTTGCCTGGATGTAACTGAAAATTTTACCCCAAAATTAGGAGCCAAGGAGACTGTTGATTCAAAGTATTTGTGGTGTAAACCAGTGTGAAATGGTTAAACTTAAAAAAACTTAAATTCTTTGGTTATAAATTTTAAGCCTGGAGGTAAACACTGAATCAGAAAGTGATGTAAATCAGTCAAGCCCCCAGAAATTAAAGGCTGATTTACACCAGCTGAAAACCTCCCTCCATTTATTAAATCAGTCTTTGCACAGAGTGATCTCACAGTAGTCATGAAATCACAAGGATGAGAGAGAGAAACAAGCCCAAGGTAAAGGAAAACGAGGTGGTGCAGGAACAAGGATGGTGCAGGCACATTTAGAATCTGTTTAATAGCTTTCACAAGAAAGAGGCAATTGGGAAAGTCTTGCCCCTACTGGCACTTGTCTTGCAGTAACTAACACTCAGTGTAAAGCAGGAAGGCAACAAAGCCCTCCTGTTTGTAGTTACTGTTCAGTGCTCTGAGTGGCTGCCCAAAGGACATCTCCCACTGCCAGCTCGGGTCTGCCCTTCCCAGGCTGATCCCTTTGCTTTCAAACTCCTCACATCCCTGCTGTAGGAAGAACAGAAGCACACAGGGGAAAGCTTCACACCGGGTTCCCAGCAAACACTTTGTTTAATGTAGCTAAACAGTGTCTACTTCAAGGCACAGAGAAATTTCAGTCTTGATTTTATGTAGAGATCCAAACCTCAGAAGAAATACAGGTACTCTTTATGTAAACGTTTGCCTAACTGATTGCTAAATCCAGGGAGGAGCAGCTTTTTCATTATTTTTATCAGTTTTACATCTACTTCTGCTCAGCAACTCTAAGATATACAGCAAGGAAAAATCAAAATGTGTTGTAAACCAGTATATAAATTATGGCTCAGCCAAAAAAGGAGAGATAGAACTGAAGTACTAAATAATGGAGTGGAAAAAAAATTAAATGAATAAAACGAACATATAGGTAAAAATTTCTGTAATATTTTTCTTGCCCCTTAGTCTTGACACTGTGTGTATTCTGATGGTTTTACAGCCTTCCTCTGAGTGTGAGAACAGAAGTAATTGCTTTGCATGGCCATGAGACAATTACTTCTGACAGTGAAAGTTCTGTTCCCTCCCACCTTCAACAGGACAACTGTCCACTCTCCAGCTTGAAATACAGATACTCAAGTAGTCTCTCTTCTGAGTAACCCTGGATGAGTTTCAAAACAGAGGTATGGAAGATGTCACAGCATCGCCTTCCCCCTGAGTAACAGCAGCTGAAGATGTGAAGTCAGTTTATTTTGCTGCTGCCATCAGTGACTCCCTCTCTACCCCTCTCTCTAAATCAAACATGCAAGACTGAAAATCTCAGAAGATATAAACCATTTCAGACCTGCTTCTACTAGACATCTGCTACTGCCCTTTAACTGATTTTAAATTCACCGAAGAGCTGGTGTCAAACTATTTATCTTTACACGTCATTTCCAAAGGCACGCTCCTACCTAGGTTTCAGTTGTTTAGATCACTGCTGGCTTTAGACACAGCACACACCTCTGGGAATTACACAAACCATATTGCCATACTTAAAATTTCATGTGATACCAACATGACTACGTTTATGTCCAAAAGCAAATGTTTTCAGACAGAGAAACAGAGAAAAAAAGAAGAATGCCAAGCCCAGTAAGTGGGAACACTGCTATCTGCTAGCATAACACTAAAGTTCCTGCAGTACAATACTTTCTGCCTTTCTATAATTTAACAGTGGTTTAAAAATACAAGAAAGAAAAGCAGAAAGAAAGCATAAAGAGGCCAAAGTTTACACTGGAAAAGAAAAATTCTAGTTTCACATCTAGCAATAAAAAAGAATGTACACAGAGGTACACCTTGCAATATAGGTATACCTACTGTTAAATTCAGCTCATGTACTTTATAAAACTTGGTGTGACCTTTTTCTAACTGTTGCAGAAGTACAGCCCAACAGAGGTGTCAGGTGCTTTCCCAGTTTCTCCTAGGTTATAACCAAAAGGAATTTAAATGTTTAAGTTTGTAGACCAGAGTATTCCTGCTGATGATCATTATGTATTTCAGGGATACATAACAAAGCTCATGTGGCAGAGGGCTATGGATAACTTTTTAGGAACTAGGTCTGCAAGGAACCACTGTGAAAGAAGAAAATTGTAATTGCTAGGAAAAGCCTATCAAATCCTTTTGTGATGCCGCTTTCAACTCCAGTCTCCTATACCAGGGGAGGGGAAAACCCTAAATGGGAACCCCTTTCCTACCAATCTATACAAGAGATCTGCAAAACCCTGAGAGATTTCGGCCCCAAAAGCCCATTTTTAAAAGACATTTTAAGAGCAACTCTGACATCAAAAACAATGGTGCCAGCAGTCCTTAAGCATCTGTTTAGTTGCTTGCTTCTTCCATCTGAATACAAATTATGGGAAAGAAAGTGGAAGATATTAGTGGCCCCTTGCAACTTTAGTGGGGATCGTTAGCTCTTGGAAAAAAAAAAAGGGAGCACTAGTAATGGATGCTGCACTTACAGCAGGGATCTTGATATCACGAATCAAAATCTAGTTTGCTTAACAGCACTGTTTATGTGAGCCTGATCTCAAAAGACACACCTTTGCACCTCTTCACCTCTTTAGATAGACTGATGACTGGTTATAGAATGATTCTGAGAAGGATCTCCAAACTGTGACAGTCAAAGAACATAGAATGGTACCTGCTGTGAACAGTTTCAAACACTTAAAGCAAAGTAATGATTATTTCTTCTAGGTGAGAAAATGACAGCATACAGAGAGAAACTTAAGAAATTATCATATCGTATTTTTGCTAACATGGTTACAATTCTCTCCGATTTGCACTGAACAGAATTTACTTCAACAGCACAAAATATTACAATTCCACCCAAACCAAGTCTTCAAAGATCTTTTAATCTTATTTAGTGATCTTGCTTTTCTAAGGCTGTGGCCTATTTGGAATGACTTCTTTGCCTGCCTAGAGATGATGTGAACATGCTATGGTATAGTCAGGCTACAAAATTGTCATCAGTAACATAATACAATAACGCATTTAGCCCTGCACACCCATGTACTACAATCAAATATCATTTAAGCTACACTCATCGAGAAGCTGTGGAAGCATCTAAGTGCTTTTTACTTTCCTTTTATCTCTTACAAGAGATGAAGACAAGTAAAGACAGTACCCAGAACCCTTATTTACTGATTAATTACTCCAAATGTGTTTAGTTGGTATTTTGCTTTATGCTGGGCCACGTTCCCAAGAAGTGTTCAGTGCTATTTACAAGAGCCCTACATTCCCTACGGGGGTGTCACAGCCACCAGGCTCAGAGACAGGGATCACTGTGAGTAACAAAGCAATGCAACCAAGGATTAAATGTTAAAGAGGTTCCTCTAATGGTTTCTAAAGTAGTAGTGGAAGGCAGAAGATCTTGTCAGAGATAATATACCGCAGTTAGAGTAAGAAGGCATTTACATTTGTTATGTAACGTAATAGGAAGCCAGGATTTGTGGAGAGAAGGAAACACAGCACTGTGCACATCCATCCTTGGTAGCCTCAGCTGCATCCTTGCTGTGTGGATCAGGATTCTCCATCCCACAGACTGCAAACTGGCACAATTCCAGCAAGTGTTACAAGAACTACAGAATGCAAAGAAAGCTTCCTCATCTGAATGGTAACTGACCAACAAGTAACTGAGGAAGGGTGAAAGCAAAGCATTTGTTACAATTTTAATGAGCATCTACTTTGATCAAAATACAGTAAGAACTCAGAGCCTTCCAGACAGCTCTGAGTGAATCAGGACCTGAATATCTATGTGTTCATGCATTATTGTGAAACACTGCTATGGGCATTCAAAGGTCTAGCACTGCTTTTAAAACTTTCTTTTTGCACACATATATATTTGAAATGTAATACCACTAAGATGATACATGGACAGTGTTCTAAAACTGAAATGGCATAGTAACATGAAAAATAAACAAAACAAAATAAAGAAAATTAAAAAAAAAACAAGAATGGACCTCTGAAAATGTACTTATCAATTTTACAGGAAATGCATCAAAATTCACATCACACTAAGCTAAGAAGTGTGATGCAATACCTGTATATCTGGTAGTTATGAGCAGTGTAGCATTTTTTCAGTGTTGCTATACCAGGTTATCAGATGGTTGTTTGCTACTCCACAGCCTGGCAGGGTATAGCTCCGCTGTAACCAGTAAAATAACATTTTGCAGCCAACTTTAAAAAAAAAATTATATCTGACTCTCAACTGTGATTAGAATGTCAGTTACAGCTGCTGCCTTGCTGTAACACCCCCACACTTCTCAGCTCACAAGGACACGTTCAATGAGAGAATGGCCTGCATTCATTGTGTAATTATCTACCTCACACACCTTGGAAACAGAGAAAGCTCCAACACGTGTAGGACTAAAAACACTACCGTGAGATTATGGGCTGCAACAATAAAACTCTTTCCTCCTGTACTTAATAGACTATTATAATGGGAAAATAATGGGAATATAAAACCTTTTCATTATCTTGACTTTTTATAGAAAGATTTATCATTGGAAAATTGTATGATTGAGATAAGAGGAAAAAAACAAAAAGGAGTCAAACGCTGGAAGAGGAGGGCCAAGAACTTGCTCATGAGTTGGCAGGCTGCCGAAAGCACCTCTGTTGGGGAATATGCAACTTTAATCTTTATTATGGAATGATCACAAATGGACTGTTTCAGAATACCATCTGTTCTCACTGAAGCATTGGATCAGCAGGCTGCATGCTTCAGTCTGTCCTTCACCTTGTATCTGGGTTTTCAGCAAAGCTCCCATTTTGGAAAGGGAGGATTTTTTAAAAGAAGCTTTTTGGAAAGACTGGCATAGTATCTAATTTTAATTTAATTTATTTTTATTTTCATTTTTGCAGTGTCTCTATTTTGACTTTACACATTTCTCTGAGGTAAGCTCTAAATGAAATACTCATAGAAAGAAAGCTCTTCTGATTTCTATTTTCCCTTTGTGAAAAACTGTTTTTACCAGCTGTAGTGTCCAAACAAGCTCTTAACAGTCTAACATTCCTCCCAGCCCTCATTCCAGAAGATCATAGCAGTTAAATGTCTGTATCTTTGCATCTACAGGGCATGTTTATGAGCAGACCTGAACCTACTACTAATTCCAAATGTTAATATCTAAAACATGGCAAAGAAATTACAAATGGGACTTAGTTCAGCACTCCCCATCTCAGTGTAAAGGGCACTCTGCTGCACAGCTGGCTAAGCCACTGCAAAGCCATTAGCCCATCAGCAATTAATCACTGATCCTGTTCCACATCTGCCTACAGATGCAATATTGCAACTGAATGTGCTCCTGGGCTTTGAGCACTCCCATGAGGGGGCAAACAGAGAAGAAAGGAACAAACCTTTTTGTCTGAAATAAAGATTCAGAAAATCTTTGAAGGATTAAAAAGTGGGAGAAAGGAGAAAAGATTTATCAGTAATGTGAAATGTAATAAAAGGCATGTAAGAAATATAGAGGATGTGAAGTTTAGCACAGCGTGGCTGAGGTGTCACTTTCTCCTCTGAACACACCCGGGGGGTGTAAGGTGTGTGTGTACTGTGAAAAAGCCTCACCAGAGGGGGGATGTGTTTGTCTGTAAGGTCCAAACTCGATAAAGACAGAGAGAGGCCTCTTAAATTCGGTTTTTGAATAAACATAGTTTAACTGCATGTCTTGCAAGTCCTAGCCAGCATCTCTTCCAAAGACTTAGTTTCCAATTTTATGAATAATGACTTTACCTCAGTCTGTAGTAAGGGTGATTTACCAGAAGAAGCAAACCAACAGAAAATGAGACATGCTACTGCTACGTAAGCAGCAACCCTAAAGCACTGGATACCCTAACACTTCTACAGAGTATTTGATGAAACTCAGCATTATCAAAGTATTTACAGAGCAACGGGATGCTCTCCCCATTTAGCTCCACAAGCTACAATGCAGAGAGCAACACTGGGGATTTGGGAAGAAGCACTTTCTGAAAATCACTGCTAAATTATCACCCTAGACTCTGGAAGTTATTAGAAAAAGGGCTTAACCCACATCAGGTCTGTGAGAAGCCTGGTGATGTACAGCACACTTTCCATTTTCAGCCCTTTCACTCCACTTTATGCAGCTGGAAAATATCTCCGTGGTGTTAAGGTCTAGTCCTGCCAACTTTGATCCACCAAACATGAAGAAAGCTATTGCCCTGGAGAATTATACCAATTAAAACGGGCAGCTGATAAATCCTCTTACCTTGTTTAAGAAACTAGATCTGGCTGTGCAAACTGACAGGCAGTTTTCTGAGAAACTTTCATATTGGAGGGAGGAGAAGAAAAAAAGAACCTGAAAAATAAGCATTTGGGACATCAAGGTGGTTTTGCATGTGATTTTCAATGTCTGGAAAATGAAAAAAACAAAAATTATTAAGTTACTACTGAAAATCTTAGCTAAGTTCTCATATCCTACTGGGCCCTTCCTGCCACACACAGGAAGCACGGAAAAATGGAAGGAAGTTATCTTTAAACAGTGTAATGACTGCAAAAAATACAAATCTAGTTTTGCTCTTTCTAAAGTGAATGTGTTTTCTTTTTTATTTTATTAGAACAAGCCTTGTATTTTGCTATGAAAAAAGTCATGACAGTTTTACATAAATCATATACTTCAGAAAAATTAAAGTGTGAAGATTCTTTGTTACATTTCCATTTTTGAAATTTTATTGAATATTCAAGGATTGTTAGTCTATCAACAGGCAGAAAAAATTACTATTTTACTGTTCTGTACTGATGAAAAAGTGACTTTTTTCCTGTTCCCTGTCCTTCTTCTTCTTCTCCTGTCATCTTCCCTCCAAATCAACATCAAAGAAATTGGAAATCATTTCATGAATGGATTATTGACCCAGTTGATAAGCAAAATTACAGCTTACCTTCACATTTCTTAAATGCAAAAAACCTTAGAAAGATCATTCTCTACAGAATTGCATTTTTTTACTCTTTTTTTTCCTTGTACCTCACCATCTACAGTTCACCTGTGTTAAAACAAAATATTATTGTCAAATGCATACTTACTGCTGAGTGTAATCAACATCTTCTGACAACATTCCTACCATTTTCTCCTACTGAGGTTGGAGTATTCATTAAGACAAGCTTTGGAAGAAATTAAAAGCATGCTAACGAAATCCTAATTTGCCAAGGTGAAAAGAAGTGGCTGTGGTCTCTTGCTAAAGTGATTATGAAGGATCATGTTCTATGTATGTTTTTTTCCCCCAAAGAGAACTTTTAAGCAGAATCTTGCTTAAAGCTGAGAATATTTCTTGTCTGAAGCTGTCTTTGTGCAATGCTCACAATGACAAAGAGAAGGCAGCCTGGGAGAGAAGTGAAAGCATTAAGTACAAAGAATTAAAAAAATATTCAATAAATTTAAATTTTAAAAAAAGATTTTATTTTATAATACACATTAAAGGATGCAAATCAAGCTATAACTCGGATCCAACCAATTATTTTGCTTTTAAATTAAAAGAAACATGTAAGTCATGTTTCTCATTAGTACACCACTTAGAGTTCATCTTAATTTAGTACATAGACTACAAGATTAGAGAAAAGATTTTGTCCTTATTGGTGTAAACGGCCAAGTTTCTGTGGCTTTAGTCAGGGTTAGACCTCATGTCAGTGATTTACATAACATCAGACAATTTTCTCCCTTCAGTGCCATAGCAATTCACCTGTTCGAGGCTCTGCAGTTTCAGGGAAGGCAGGCACTCAGCCACCACTCAGCTCCCCGGAGCTCAGGGATGGTGCCTGACTTCTGCAGTGCCCATCACACGGAGCGGGCACGGTGACACGCAGGGACTGCACAGGACTGCACAGCACAGGGAGCAGGGCTGAGCCTGCCGGGCACTGACCTCCCTGGAGCTCAGACAAAACCTCCCGAATTTACAGCATCCTTCTGGAACACCGCTGGCAACTGCGGACTTAGCCCTGTGGCTGGACAGAGCGGTGTCACACTGCCGTGCTCTGGGTGAAAGCACCGTCAGGCAGATGGGCGAATTGAGAATATTATATGAATTAAACCCAGAATAATTCCGTAGGAAATCTCACGAGATTATCAGATTTGAGGCAAACAGTGAATGAGAGCCCAAGTGCTGTGAAGGCAGTCCCTGCCCCTGGCTGGGCAGCCAGCACAGGCACTGCCACCCAGCAGTGAGGGAACCCGAGCTGTGCTGCACAAAACCTAACCTGGAGCACTTTGCGGCATCGCGTGTTCTGACTTTCAGACACCATCGTGGGAGTAAAAGCCAACTGCTGACAAACTAACAGGATGTGAAGTGAACTAGGACGAGATGTGATGATTTAAACAATAGGTTTTCTAATATAATGTCATACAAGTGCCCTAGAACACAGAAAAGAATCTGCTTTGTGTGCAGAAAGAGCCAAAATCCAATGCATTTTCTATAAGAGCCTTTATGTCTACACTTATGAGAAGAACATTGTTGCATTTGACAATGTTTTTTTAGGGTCTTGCTGCTATTACAAAGGATAAATGAATCAAAAGAAAGCTTTCTGAAATTAGATGATACTAGATTATTTTTTTAATCTAGATTAACTCCCTTATCCCTTCCATGGCACAGCTGCACAAACACTCATAGTGGCAGAGAGCAAGGGGCTGAAATGAATGGACAGCTTGGAAAGCACAGGAGAAGACAAACAGGTTTTTTTCTATACCAATGCTGAATGTGTGACCTAAGTTATCTTGCTATTGAAAACAGCAATTTTTTTTTTTCTATATGCTGTTTTATATGATTTCTTTATATGATGTTTTTTAATATATGCTTTAAAAGAGATATGTTTTTTATTATGGTGCAACATATCTGAAATCAGACAGAGGTAATGCTGACTATCTTTGAATTCATCCATATTATGTTTATAGAAGCTCAATTAAATTAAATGTTTACTGTGCACATGCTCATTACAACTTAGTGTGCGCCCTGTATCTAAAACACAAAAGGAGTAATTTTCCTTTGGAAACACATTTCATCAGCTGCACAGGTGATCTTTAGAATAAAGGAATTGTTGGCAGATTACGGACTATGGTTTTCTAAGTCAGTTGTATAATTTAGAAGTCCAGGAACTCCAGTGCCTTTAAACTAATCCCATGGGTCACTGCTGTACCTGCACACTCCCTTCTTGCTGATAAATACTTCTGAACCTCCATCCCATAAGAGAAGGATGCTTTTCAACACCATATAATACCATGCATTGCCATAATATCAAACCCAAATTCCAAATTTGTTAAATATGCTTCATTAAAAATGATTCAAACTCTTCCTAATTCCACTTAATCACTGTTCATCTCAAATGATGAATACAACTTCCCAGCTTGTGCTAGTCTGCAAATAATACTGGACAAGCTTATAAGGAGTTAGCTGGGGAGAAAACTTTCCATCAGCAATATTAATAAGGAAAAAAAAAATCCTGCAATGCTGGCCTCTATTTACGTCTCAGGCCTTTTTCTTAGCTGTGATGTTGAAAAAACTGGAAAATTTGTGGTGTTTGAATGTGAATTGGAATTAAAAAGTGAAACAAAAGTAGATAATTACTTATTATTCTCACTATATGTCTCCATGGCAAACTTAAGCAACACAAAATCTATAGAAATATGACTCTGAGAAATACAATGGGTCAGGAATTGCCAGAAATGTCTTATGTCCCAGAATACTTCCTTGCTTATGGATCCTTCAGTTCTGCACGTCAAAGATCCCCAGGTTGCTGTAAATTGCACTTTTTCTAAGTCGTGCACATTGCTCCTGTACCACACAGGTGCATTCCTGCCTGCACTCCTTGCTCCAGCTGGTGCTGACTGCCCCACCCCACAGCCTGGCAAGAGAGGAAAACAACTCTGAAAAACCTGCAGCTTGTCAAAACGTGTTCAGGTGACCCACAAATATCTGCTTCCCAAAAACACAGCACGACATTCCTTGATTGATAATTACAACAGTGTAATTTTTGAGAAGACTGTAAGCTGGTAAAATAGAATGAAAAGTTCTGAATTTCCCCTTCTTTCCTGATGGTTTGCAGGGAGCCCAGCATAGAGTACTGAGTGCTGAACACAAAGCATTCTGAATGATGCTGGAGTTGCTTTCTGCACATGAGTTCTGGTCTCTGTCATGAGAATATCAATGGCAAGACAAATTGTTCTAACCTGAAATAATCTAAGCTTTAATCAATATTGCTGAAGGACAGTTAGATGCTTTGCTTATCCTGTCCATAATTTCAGGCAAGTTGGGAAGGAGGTGCTTAATAATAAAGAATTAATTTCTTTAAAACATTCATGCAAGACAGATTCCCAGACTCTTATTACTTCAACTTCCAGGCAGCAGTATTGCTGAGGTAAAGCACTTTACTCAGCCCTGTGGAGTAACAGATAAGGACAGATGCTGAAAACTCATCAAGAGAAGCTTTGCCTACCCTGTTTTGAATCACATGAAATACCTGCTGCTGCAAAAGAGCTCTCAAGACATCTCCACTTGTCAGCTTTGCTTCCCCACTGACACAGCAGATCCTACTGGTTTCCATAAGGACAGGACAGTGTCTCCTGTCACTGGACAGCAATGGCTCTGGTTGATTATAAATGAATGGTGCTGATGGGCTCTGAAGGAAGTTTCATTAATCCTGTCCATATCAGAGGAAAGTTTAATTCTTTTTGAAAGGTGTTTTCTAACATGGCTGAACTGTGTTAGCAAAACAAATTAGCTTGTCCTGGGCACTCCACTAACTGCTTTCAGGGGCACTGCTTTTCTCTTCCCACTGAAGTAAAAAACAAAACTCTACTGCATTCCAGGGATCAAGGTTTAACTCTAAGTGTATCTGATAGTGTTGTCAAGGAGAAGCATCCAAGAAATGCTGCTCTCTACAACGCTCTACCCTGGTGCTCTACCCTGACACCAAAGAGCCAACACCCCTCTCGAGGTATTCGCTGGGCAGCTGCCAGTGCATCACAAGGGCGTAGACTTGGTCTCAAACTTCATTTGCAGCATAAATCAAGATCATTTGTATACAACAAGAGCAGCAAAGTAGAAATTCAAACCTCAGAGCAGAGGTGGCTTTGTATTTCTCTGTCAGTGAAGCTGGAGTTTACAGATGGTAAGAAATAGGGGAATTTTGTGAGCAGAAGGTTTTGAACCATATTAAGTAATTAGGCAATCAGCTTATTCCTTACATTTCCTCGCCACAATAGTCCTATTTCCAGTGCAGGTGTCTCTTGGAATGTCCCTAGAATGACCCAGAAGGCTCAGAGGAATAAACATAGGACAATTCTCAGTAAGTCTTTTTCCTTTAAATTGACCATCAATTTGAGTGTGGTGACATTCCAGAAACACTGATTACTGTCTACCCAATTTTCAGTGATGTATGTCTATAAGTAGCATGTAATTCAGGGAGTTTGAAATAGTGAATCGACTTTAAAAATAGGGGTTTTAATTAAAATACACAAGTATTTTCATTGACACATAATAACTGACTTTAGATATAACTATTGAAATAAAATAGTGTTGACAAGATTGTATCTACAGATTATGTATATTATAATGACCATCTCAATTCAGAACTGCTTGTTTATTGACTACTGCAGAACCTCTGCTGGAGAAAGAAATCTACCTTACAATGGGGTTTAGGAGGATGTTGATAATTTAGAAAGATACAGCTAGTTTTTCAACTCTTTTCTATCCCAAAACTTAGAAAGAGAAAACCTGCAAGCAAAAAGCATTCATGCTATCATCCCTGTGATGGGAGACTCTATTTCATCTTCACCTCGATAAAACCGAGAGCTATTAGTGAGCTATTCCACTTTCCATAATTCAAGAAACACTTTGTTTTATTTTTCCCCCAAGACCTGTTTTGTTTCAAGTACAAGGACAAAGTCCTGGCGCCAAGGATTTACACAGTGTATTCAACTAACACAGCAAGCAGCTAGGAAAAGGTGGAGTCCTGTTTTGTGTGTGCACCGTTGCAAGGTAAAGTTCTTTCAAATCCAAATATCATATTTACTGAAGCATAGAACAAACATGTGAAGTAGTGTGCTGGTCTTTCTGGGATGACTCATAAAATGGACTGCCTTGATTGGCCATAAGCAATGGATGTTTCTGGTAAGCATCCACAAAATCATCGAAAGGCACAAATCCACAGAACATTTTAAAACTGACAAAAGGCTAACACTCAGAATCTGGACTCCAAAATAAATTTTAAAATCTCCTAATTCCTTCAGCAGGGCTAAGATTTCAGTCTAAAGACTGACTTGAAAATCATCTCTATTCAGTGAGATGAAAGGTTTTTTGAGAAGAAAAAAGATTAAAAGGAAGAATGGGACACCACCTAAAAACTTTAAGGCCATCTGTGATTTTACAGTAGCATAAAGAGGAATGCAAATATTCTTCCTGAAAGAAGAATAAAGACAGTTAAATCACAACTCAGACCTTGTAGGTTATTTCTATTTTAGCTTGAACTCTTTGTGCAGGGGGATGAAAGAAAAACTCAGGTAACTCACTCTCTTCATGTTGTGGATTCACTTTTTCCTAATCAAGGCAGAGCTCAAACATGTGGTTCCCAATATTTTGAAAAGGGGAGTTTTTTCACAATAAAAAGGCATAGTTAACAGAAAGCAGGAGCTATCATTACACAATCTTGACTGGTAAGTTTTCCAATCCAAGTTCTGGAAATAAAAGACATAATGATTTTTTTCAGAACTTTGACCGTAAATGACTTCAGAATATTTGTAAATCAGATGTCTGTGGAGAACATGGCTTAAAACAAAGCTTTTGGAAAAGCATTGATCTGTTCTACTTGAAAGGGTAGCAGAAAACAGAGAGAATAGAAAACAGCTTTAATGACTGGTTCAGAACTAGGTGGATACCAATGAATAAGGCATTTTTATGAATATATGTACACAATATAAATAAACCCAGACAGATAGATATGGAACTTATATATAATTACATAAGTATGTATACTCCCAGAGGAGCCACCACAGACTCTTTCTGTAATGATACTCAATCCTCTCACACTGCTTGCACTAGTATGACAAAACATTCAGAATTCATGCTAGGACAAAAAAATAAGGTTTAAAAATGAAAGTTCCTATTAAGTCATTTGGGCAAAACCTTATAACAATATGTATGACATTTGTATACAGCAGTGGGCGATAAAATCTAGACTGACTCACAGCACTCAAGGGAACTGGACCAAATTTTACTGTATTTGGTGAAAGCTGAACTTCAGTGCAGAGTCACCCATTCATTTTGGTTAGACAACACCATTAAAAAGTAAAATAACAAAGTTGAAATCCGATGAGAATACTGCATGCATTTAAATGCAAAATAAAAATGCATGTACTACTCCATTCAGATTCACAGGAGTGACAAATTCTCCTAATAAATCAGTATTTCGATTCAAAATATGTAAAGCTGTACCTGTGATAAGGAAATAGGTATTTTTAGCTGTGAGAAATGCCCAGCTACGTGTCTAGCTTCAGTAAACTTTTAACACACTTCTGCATCTCAATGAGGGATATAGATTACCAGATTTTCATTTGCCACTTTACTGCAAAGCAGACATATGATTCAATCTTTAGAAGGTGGCTCACTTTAAAATCTAATCTCACATTCATATAGCAACTCCTAATGAGCCCTCTAGGAGTAAACAAATTAGTCTCCAGGATGTATTATGCATTAATTAATCAGACTAATAGTATTATGAAATGTGTAATAAATGAAAATTAGTTCCAAGTATAGTACTTGCACTGAAGAACGAACATAGAAGAATTAGAACATAATAAAAGTTTTCTCAAATTTTTACCAGTGTCACCTAAAACAACTATACTTCATAAATGACATATTCCTTGCCCATTTAAACTGCATGTTTTGGTGAGACAAATTACAATATTGCATGCTATTTTACTTTTGACTGCCATGGCAAATTCATTTTTTGAAAAATCACTGTTGGTAATCACGGAGAGATATCTAACCTTGCAGTGACCCAGCTGTAACCGTCCACATGCAGCATATAAAGTCACTTCAGTCCACAAGGGTGGAAACAAGAGAGTACCACTTACTGCAGTTCTTACACAGAAGAGCTTATTTGGCCCTGAGCAGAACATCTGAAAGTGCACTTATTCCTAAACCAAATGGACACAGCACTGCAAGACCTGGAGTTTCTAATAGAAACAGGGAGCTGGGGAAGTCTGGGCACTTAACAGAGATATGCACTGTATTTGTTCCTCTGTTTTCCCCCTTGAATGTGAATGATTGAACTTTTTAAGGTATTGGAAAAGATCCCCCAGGAGAGATAAGATCATTAAACAGATGTATCCCATACACTCTCAAGTATTCCCTATCTCCTCTGAAGTGCTGCCAGCATCCCTCCTCAGGGTGCTGCTCATGCCTGACCCCCAGCCTGTGAGGGCCACGCTGTGCCAGGTGTGTCCAGGTGCGATCCATGCTCGGCTGAGCACGGAGCACACAGCTGAGAGCAGAGCAGTGCACACACACACTGCACTTCGACTGGTGTGACAGGTGGGGGGAAAAGCCAGGAAGCTCTAAACCCTGCATCCTAAACCAGGCAGGTGCATTTATGTGAATGCTGCACTAAAATGATCAGGTTTATGTGCCAGATGAAACCTCAGCTGGGATGAATATGGTGGAGAACCCAGGGCAGAGGCAATGTACAGCTCTAAGACAACAGGCAGCCCTGTATGCATCAGGTAACTACTTTAAATTGTCATCAGTCCATTTTGCAATACATCTGCTGGTTTCAAGTTGAACTGCCTCTTAAGAATCTCGTTAACCAGCATTTTCTTTCTTTCATGGCACAAGCTAATGCCAGTAGGAGACTGGATCAAGGGAAAAAAAATGCTCCAATCACTGATTTTGTCCAGAACTCTCTACATGTAAGTCCACTTAACTACCCACCCACTCCAGATTCTCACTTCAGCAGAACTTGCTCATAGCTATACCTAAACTTGGCTTAACATTACAAATTAAAAAAAAAAAAAAAAAAATAAAAGGCCAGTTCCTCTTCTAAGCCACTTAAAAATTATTGCTGGCTGCAGAAAGGAATGATTTAAAGCAAAACCCTCAGTTGTGGTTTTGTCTTCAGAATAACTTGGGAGTAATACACAGACTAGCTTTCTTACCCCAGCCTCCTGAGGTGCTTTCAATATCCAGCTCAGTCAGAATTTCCCTGCAGGTAGTAGAACTCCAGCAGAATTCAGGTTGCCTACAACCATCACCTCTGCTCACAGCGTAGAGTAATAAGCCTTTAGGAAAGATGTGTTTGTCCAGCTACAGTCTTTCCTAAGGAGAAGAGAGATGTGCAAACCAGTCAGAGTCTCAGGATCTTTTAATACATGCCATATTTTCACAATATACAACTAAATCGGTTCTTCCCCAGGATTTTCTTCCAGATTTAGTTCCCAGCAGTATTCCAACATTAAAGATAGCTGGAATGAACCACACAGCCACCTTGGCAGAGCAGAGGTGGGACACCACTGTCCTTCCCCGTTTTTGCCCCTGCATATCATCACACAACCACAGTGGGATACAGAAGGAGCATCACATGTTCACTTTCAATAGAGAAATGTGGCCTCTAAGTTGTTAGAGCCACCAACATGCATGGGCAGTATTCAGCAAGAAAATTAAACACTTTTTTTTTTTGAGCCAGAGCTCAACTCAGAGTTCTAGAAACAGCTTTAGTATTCCAGTGTTGCATAGTCAACATATAAGCTTAAGTTAAGCTTTAGGGAACAAAACCCTATTAACTTAAATTGTATCTCCTATTGACTTCAGAGGGATGTACATCTGTGGAACAGAGAACTCAGTACAGACTGAAAGAAGCAGAATAACTCTTGCATTAAATCATCCTGTTATTTTAAGAAAAGGTTAATTTGTAAAACAAATTGAGCTTCACTAGGGACTAATTGACTGGAAAATTTTCTTTTAAAATGTCTTCTAATTATACAGGTGAAAAAAAATCTTTTCAAAGAACTTTTATAATTAAAAATCATCCTTGATACATTTCTTTTAACATTTATTCAAGAAAGAAACAGTACAGGAAGGTTTAGCCAAGAGAAAATCATCACAGCCCACACCAGTGCAATATGTACAAACAGGACAAATATATGAAAAAGACAATGCCTGTGATTGCTGGGAACAATCTAGAAAGAAATCCATAAACAAGTTTGAACCATTGAAGGAAAACATGAGATTTTCTGCTGGAGTGATTCAGCAGAGACCGAGTGCTCTTTTCACAGCTGTGAAATGAACACCAAAGACAAGAAGACCTATCTCACTAGGAAATATCCTCCTCCAAAAGGTGTGCTAGACTTCTCCTCTTCACTATATTGTTTGAAATACAATGGCAGGTGTCATTCACAAGAACAGTTATTTTTGTCTTTTTCTTTATCCCTGCCATAGCAGTGCAAAAAAAACCCCTGGATAAACACAGAGCAAACCTTCTAGTGTAATATTAGGGTAAGAAAATTGTGGTTTTAAGGGAAAGGACATATTGCTTTGCTTATTTTATTTTTTCAACTTTTGCATACATCACAAGCATTTGGGGGGTTTTGGATACTCTGAGAAACTTGTTTTCATTGAACTTGACTTGAAACTACCTCAAGTCAAGGGTGATTCCAAAGCTGTTAGGGAAGAATGAGGTGTTCCCAACATCAGGCAGTACAGATCTACAAACTGAGCACCAGGACATCCCAACATCAGCTTCTGGGTTTCCAAGCCTGGCTCTCAGTGTACCGAAAAGTACTCTTAGAGATGCCTAATGGAGAATCAGACAATAAAATCTACAAAAGCATCCTAAAGAACAGGCCAAGACAAAGATCAGGACCAAGGGAATTGTCTCCAGCTGTCAAGATGTAGTAAAAGAAAGTTTTCTCATAGCAGAATACTGCAGAGAACACTTGAACATCAAGGGCATTTGGGAGCATGTAAGAGTTGATTTCTGGTCTTTATGCATATAACATAATGAATGGTTTATCCAAAAGAACACTAATACAAGGGGACATTGGTTTACAGAGCTAGAAGGGCATAAACTCACAGAAAAAAACCCTGGTGATTAGCAAAGATGGGCACAGTAAAGGACTGCTACCTAAATAAAAGGTAAAATTGTATGAACTGAGAAATGTCTCAGTGTGAAAGACAGCTAAAACTAGTTTAGCTGGACTTAAAAGATATCTGGAATTCAATCAAGTGGCCTATAACAAGCAGAATGCTCCAAAGGTAGAAGGAATTTAAAATTATGCTAGTTGAGCTGCTGGGAAAACCTTTGTCCCTGAAAGAATGGCCTCAGGTTGAGATAATCAGGAATGGTATAAATTAGCCCATGATATGGAAACCTGGGAGTCTTGGAAGCTGACTAAGCCAGAGGCAAAGCAACTCTTCCAAGAGACTGCACGTTTTTGTCAGACTCTATTCACAGAGTAACAAAGGATTATATAAGTGAGGAATAAAAGAAGTTTATTTGAAGAGTAAAATAATAGCAGATGATCAGAAGTCTTCTTTTAAATTTGAAAGAGAAATTCTCTTTGCAGCCTCTCATGCTCAGGGACTACACTTGCTTTGCCATCTGCTTAAAAAAGATATATTAAGAAAGAGTAGAATATCCCAGAGCTATACTCTCAGAAACTCCAGAACTTCAAGAAACGGGATAGGTTAATTCAATACATTATATCCCTTTTATATATTGGCAGTAGAGACATGAAATAATGAAGAAATTGATCAGAATAAGAAAAATAAAATACAGAACCAACATTTTATCCCTTTGGAACTTCTGTTACAGAGATATAAAAACACAATACAACACTTTATGTACACCCTACAACACTTTATGTACACCCCAAGAATTACATGCATCCTTTTTTCCCAAGACATTGCATGGCAGCTGAGATTCACCTAATTATTCACTGCAATTCCCAAATACTGGACTGTTGCTACAAATATCCTCTCCTTTAGAGATGGCTTACACTGCATGGGCCATGAGCTACAGATATGGCCATCTCACCAAGTTTCAGAAATTTCCATCATTATTTAATTTTCTACTACAGTTCTCTCTGAAAGTTGTCTGATACTCATCTTCATTTCAAAAAGGTAGTATTTTAAGTGCATGACTTTTTAATGGAACTGGTGAAAGGAACTTAGAAAAATTATTGTGATGTCAGTGAACAATTTCAGTTCTGTTAAGGCAGAGTTCCCTTTCTCATGTCTTCTTTACAAATAGAATTTCTAAGTGATTAAAGAGAAAGTTTGTTGAGCCAACAGTTCAACTGGAATGAAAGGAAGGGGTTTGTCAGAAACCCTTGTGTGGAAAGTGCTCTGAATAGAGTTTGCTCCCTTCCTATCCCTGCTGCAGCTCCATGCTTGGCATTTTACACCACACTTTAAATACAGAATAAGCCACACAGGAAAACAATAATGAAACCTGTTGAACTTCTGTGTTAATCTCCAAGTTTTCACCTTCCTCATACACATTTGGACAGCTGCCAAGTGGACATCCTTTTTCTGAATTCACATTTAGCTTCCCCCCCTTATGCAAGCATGAGGTGGTTACACACTCTCAGGCATCAAGACAATGATAACTATTCCCAACACAAAACAGGAAGACGTCATAAATCAACTGCACAAGATTTATATTTAGTAAATAGAAAATGATGAAGCTAAATTTGCCTAGATAAATAGTGACTATGTAGGATATAAGTCCTTTTTAGATGAATACATACAAGCTTCATTAATATTAATATGCCACATATGCCTTGAGAAGACACAATCATTGTTCACTGAATGAAATGTTCTACCTAGTCCTCAAATAAAAAGATACAATGACAGTAATCACTTATTAGCTCATTGCATATAGGCTGGTGGTGGAAATAAAGCATTCTGATGGAATGCCCTGATTGTAATCTCCCAAAACAGTGTCCCTTGCTACCATTTCAAAGCAGTTAAAATCTCACTGGCATATTCCAAGTACCTACTGCTGTCAGGGCTTGCTGTCACTAAGAAACCAATGAAGTGATTTGCATTTGGAGTGTGATTGTAAAGCAGCAACATATGACACTGTGATTGGGAGATTGAGTGAACCACTTCTGAAAAGAAAGGGGAGCACAGGATTAAAACTTAATATGACTTATATGTTGGTTCCATTTTTTCCTGCTACAAACTCTATTGCTCCAAAAAGGCTGCAAGTCTAGAAATACATGTCCAGTTCCAATAATACACAGCTAAGCTGATGGGAATCTAAACCCTCTGCTGAACTTGGTAGATCTACACTGATTTCCATTACTGACATTCTGGATCAAGATTCACAGTTGCTGTGCTGCAAGTAAAGCAACATGGAAGTTACTAATTCTCAACTGTAAGACTCAGCTTTGGAAATAATTAGTTTTTGGTGCTGATAAGAGCCATATCCACCAAATGTCTGAGCCAAGGCCCGGGGTTGAAATGCCAGTCTGTCACCTCCTGTGTCGGTGTATTCTTGTCTGTGTGCTCGCAGCCCACAGTCCCTCCCTGCTCTCCACGCTGAGTCCCTACTTGCAAATAGTTTCACACTAAAGACATCGCTGCAAAGTGGTGCAGGACCCCAGACTGCAGAGCAGTGCTCCCCAAGGACCAAAATTCAAGTGCTTCATTGTGTTTTCAGGCTTTGATATCAGTGTACAATGCAGTTTGAAATGTATTTTGGAGTTTGCAGCTGTATAAACGGAAGGGTAGGCCTTGCCCTTGAGTTCTCATACTCCAGAACATGGTTAAATTCTAAATCCCCTCTGTAAGGCCAGAATTGTGCACATATATAAATTAAATGTGTTTTTTCCCTGATTACTTTGGCTATTTCAAGTGTTGGCAACAAAGAGTTGCTAAAATGTAAATGCTAAGAGCACCCACCAGAATGGGTGCCCTTCTCTCTCAACAGCATTTCCCAAAGATTAAGAAATGTTCCTTTACCAATATGGTAAGAGCAATAGTTTGGGATAATGCACTGCTTTTCAATCTCAGCTTCACTTTGAAGAAGCTGCATAGGTAATTTATAAACATTGTGACTGCTCAGAAAATAACCAAAATAGTCAACAGTTACCTGTGTAACCAATGCCAGTTTGTAAAGAAGCCATTTGAGTCAGAAGATGTGAATTCCCCACTGAGAACAGTAGGTGCTAATTCACATGACAATGATGTAATGACACCCTCTGGGAACAGTAACATGACATTTCTTTTGGGAAAGTCACCAGAAAAAAATTTCCACCCCCATCTTTTACAACAACTTTTTCACACAACTAGGCCAATTTGCTCATCTCCAGCAATTCGAGGGGCTGTTTTAGAAACAGCATAACAGAAATAAACATAGAAAACACTGAAGAAGGCAGAAGGGAGAATAAAGGTAGTGAACTGGACTTAATGAAAGACAGCAACAAGAAAGATTTATTTATGCTGGGGCACAGTGGGAGTCAGCTGGTTTCAGGGATGACAACTGCACAATCCCTTCTGACTGCACATTTACATTCCTTTCTGTTTTTTTTTTTTATTTTTATTTTTATTTTAATTTTATTTTTTATTTTGTTTGTTTTTGTTGTGGTTTAACCCCAGCTGGCAACAAAGTACCCCAGCCAAAACCAGCACAGCTTTTTAAACAGAACCGAAAACCAGTTCCTCATTTTCAGCTTTGTTCATATATTGGAGTTTAGGCTTGGGGAGCTGATAATATTGTGATATTTACCTTGTAATGCCACTCATGGTGCTACTTTATAACAAGATGATTCTGGGGAGACAAGGGAGAGATTTAAATGGCATTATACTGTATTTGCCAAACCATATTGCTAAATCCTAATTCTATAGGACTTACTAAATCATGCATTGCTGCAGTAACTGCCATGGAAAATACAACCGTGCTTATTAGATTTGGTTGTTGAGGACTTTTTGATTTTTGTTGGGGTTTTTTTGTTTGTTTGTTTGTTTTAACTAAACATCTGGTGTTTTATCCACATGTAGGAGTTCAGGTGTTGAAAGCTTGGATTGGTCAGACTGGATCAGAACATCTCGTGAGACCAATTTCCTATTTGCTTCCAGGATGTGGAAACTCTTGCATTACTCTTCCCAATTTACTGACCTAATTAGAATTTCCTGGTAGTCTGGAAGGTAGGCAATATATAAGAGCTCATTTATGACAAGCACAATTCCACTTTATAACTCCAGGAGAAGGAAGGGTGACATATATTTTTTGAAACTGTCAGAGTATTACTACATATCAGCTTTTAACGAAACAAAAAAGTGTATTTCCTAAACACGTGGGCTAAAGCTTTTTGTCTTTATTCCTTGAATAGCAGTGGGTAACTCTACATCTCAGGCCAACTACCTACACCACTCTTCAGAAACTCCTAAAAACTATAATATCAGTGTTGATGAAAAGTGTAATTGCATAAAATTTTTAAAATGCAATTTCTTACTGCATAATTAGATGTTGAATCCCACAACTGAAGAACAGAAATTCTTCTGTGACCAGAGTAATACCCCAGAGTCAACAATTCAGTAAATCAGTGTTGTCTGTCAATACAATGCAGTAACCACTTAAAAAAACAGTGCAAATATGGCATTAATTGGGGAGTTAAGATGAAGTTCCTCACCACAAAAAAGGGTCTCAGTTTAGGGTCCAAACTACTAGATGAGCTAGGGAATTATTTTCCCTAAATAAAGTGCTATACTTTCCATGCAAAAAACAGTAGTCAAAAAATCCATGAAACTTGAAAAACTTTTTCATAAAGAGCAAACAAGAAGACATAAACAGAAACAAACAAATAAACAAACAAAACCCCACAAAAAAAAAAGAAAAAAAAGAAAAAAAAAGAAAAAAAAGAAAAAAAAAACAAAAACAAACCTAAAAAAACCCCAAAAAACAACAAAACAAAACCTAAACAATCCCTGATTGCCAAGCCACAGAGTAATGCTCTAGATGGATTCTGTTTCTGCCCCTTAAAAAGTTTGAAGATATTGCCCAGATTGTTATGGGCAGTGGAGAGCTGAAAAATCTGGTAAAAAGTTTTAGAAATGAAGCTGTAACTCAGAAAAAAAAAAAAAAAAAAAAGCCACCAAAGAATATATCTAGGTTTCAATTGTTTTATACATGCAGGAAAGAATTGTATGTACATATATAACTCTCTTCAAAAATATAAAAAGAAAAATAACAATAACGGTGGAAGATATTCTGATTAAAATTGACTTTTAAGTTAAAATTCAGTGTTCTTTGAGATATAAAGGTATATGAAATGAGCATCAAAATTTCAAGACTGTTCTTTCAAATGTAGATGCTTTTAGAGGAGTGCTATTGTTATTCAACTTCTAGGATAAATGAAATACACTGTTCTTATAATTATATATTTTTTAGAGGGAAAAGTATTTCACTCAAGTTTGTTTTATGACTTTCCCATACAAAAGTACAACCACGGATAAATGAAATATCAGTTTGAGATTTCAAAAAAATAGTTCAGTTTCACAGTTCAACAGAGAATAAGCCCATTGCTCAGAATGGCAAAGGACTGAAATGAGGGATCAACATTTTAAAAACTGCTGATAACTCCAAATTAGTCTGTAGTATTCTTTTATGTGCCCTTCCATTTAGTCTATAAATCCCCATTAAAAGACCGCTAGGACCATCACTTGCAGTTTAGATGGCAGCTCCCTCTAAAGTGAGATGGAAAAGGGGAAAGGTTTTTTGCTCTTTTGACACAAAATATGACATCCCTTAGCTAAGACTGGATGTTCCCAGCTCAATTCTCAATGAGTTTCCAAATGGCATTTGAGTGTTTCAGTAGCATGTCCTCACGGCACAGGCAATCTCCTGAAGGACTCATTTCTCCAAATCCTCCTTCCTCTCCACCAATTTTATGGAAATTATACTTCCAGAATTTAAAAGTGACAGCCACACCGACTGTACCCCTTTATATGATTTATTCTTGCTTCTTTTTCATAATCTCCTAATTACAACCACAGCCCTACTATTTTCCATTCAGACAGGAAAAGAAACTGCTCTAATTTTGTGCCCATGCTAGGTGGGACTGCTCACCGTGGAACAGAGTGGGCTTGAGCATGGACAAGGTTCTGAGGATACTGAGCTAGAAAAGTTGCAGTAGAGATCAACAACAGTATGAGCTGCTTGAATCCCTGGTTATAGAAACCACTGGCCTGGGAGAATCTGTGCCCTAAACATGAAAGTAACATCCCACTCCTTCCTGCTGCATTTGCATTGCAAAGGAAGAATTCCTGTAAATACAGATTGCTTCAAACCCTTCACATCACCTTGTCACTCCTCTTTTCAATTCCTTTCAAAGCTTTTAAACACACAATATCCCTCCCAATATCTACTGACTAGTTTTGAAGTAGAAGTGATTACAGATATTGTCACAGAAAGTTGAAAAAATAGATCATTGAGGTTTCTTGATTAAAAAAGCCTTTGTTCTTTCAAATTTATAGACTTCTTGAAAACATATCAATTGTGAGGAAATTTCACTGAAAGGGAGTATCAGACTGGACATTCTGCCTTCAGATCATGGATGGTCCAGTAGAATTTTTCAGGCCCCTTCCAGGACTGTGCACTGATTGCAATCATTCTGATCAGAAGAAAATGTTTTCATTGTGGTTCATGTCTAATGTGATAGTAAATTAGTAATTGAATGCAGATAAAATTGTATCTCAACATTAACTTTTATCTTTGTACAGCTATATCACATGATGATTCTTAACAATTTTACCTATTGTTTATTTGTTACTTGTTTACTTGCCCTTTAGCAATTTTTACTTTTTTCCTTTACAGCAGCATTGTTGATACTGAAATTTGAATTAACCAGCACTACAACAGAGTAGGAGTTTTAGCTATTCATTACTCCTAATGATATAGAATAGAATTTGATTAAATCTGTTTAATTTAATTTATTTAAACACGTTAGAAGCTTTGGTGGTATAGAGGAAATTCTATTGGCAAAAAACTGCACAGAAAAAAGAATGAAAGCAGAATTTTATTGATTCCTGTGGGTTTTGGATTAAATGTGGGTTTTTTTTATTCTGGAATACCTGAGAAAGGAAACAGAATTTCCTAGAATTATGCTAAAAATAGAGAAAGGAAAGATAATGGTTAGGAACCAGCACTGGCCTTCAGTAACACTATGGGTGTCTGAAACTCTTATTATCAAAACTAAAAATATATAAACCACATAAAATTAGAAGTTTTACCATTTCTTCATGAAGTATCTAGATAGATGCTATTTGATATTCGTTTGCTACGTCAGCTACTAAATTCAACCTTGTACTTCAACGTTGGACTGAATATTTTGTTAGTGTTTGCAGAGACATCTGTAAAATATGCCAATTAGGCAAATTAAGAATGGATTATGAATAAGAAATTACTCTGAATTAAGCCACCTCCCATCAAATATTCAAAGTCCAATAATAATGGATCCTTTTTACAGATGTGAGGCTTTTTCAAGGCATTTGTACAATATCTTCTAACAGTTGAGAATATTTCCAATTTTAGGTTTGAGACAGTCTTTTTCATTTACTCCTTTCTCCTTCAGACTGTCACTTTTGATGAGGAAGTATTTTTTCCACAGAAAACTATTCTCCAGTATATCCCAGCCTACCTCTGCTTACCAATCTCGTGAGCAGGTGCAGAAATCCAAATCTGATCCTGCTTCACTCAGAATTTTAACGAAGCTCCAAGCAGGCAGAGCATTCCCAGGGATCTGAAATTCAGCTCCATTGCAGGAGCCCTATTAGGGTGAAATGCTCTGCAAGGCTGTATAGAAATCCTGACTCACAGACACCCCATTAGTGAAACTCTCCCAGATGTGTTTGCCCTGTGTGAAAGGCAGCCTCCTGCTCCAGAAACAGTTGGCTTTCTGTAGATGCTCAGCCTCCAATTGTGTTTAGCAGGTGACAACTGTTTTACTGCTGAATATACCCTGAACTATTCTCTCTACAGACCCTTCTGCTGTTGCTAACAGTATTTAGGAAGCGCTGCACTAACCAATCATTTCAAAAGGTTTAAGATGAAGCAGCCCAGTGCCCGTGCAGTTCTGACCACAGACATTTCTTCAGCCTTTTGATCTCACAACTTTGTTCTGCAAGATGCAGGAGGGTCTGACTCTGATCCAGCAGCTTCCATGAACCCCAGCTTAACTTCTGACAGAAGAGTAAGTCTGAGAAAGCTGAAGATATTTATATGTTCCTAGTTAGGCAGAATACAAGCTTTTAAAGGATTGAAAGACTCTTAATTGAATAGCTGTACTGCCTCACATAATACCCTTGAAAAAGGAATATTCCTTTTCGAAAGGACTCTCCAAAGAACTTGAAGTTCATAGAAGCAGGGTGTTTGTTCTCATGAATTTTGTGTATTGTGGATAATTTCCATTAATATTCCATTCTGCTTAGTGTGGCTGATAGAGAAATAAAAGCTTCTTGTACAAATCAAGGATCACAGAATCAGGTCCTTCCTTTTTTGTGTTGTATTGGCAGATGAACAAGAGAGAAAGAAATAAGTTGTTTCCTAAAGCAGTGGGGAATCAGATAGACTTTCTTTTTAACCTCAGATTTATTCACTTTGATGTTGAGGGTATATAAGATTAAGAAATGTTCAATTTCTTGACTGTTAAACTCTGCCTACTTGTAGCTGATGATTCATGGCTTATTGTTTCTCTAATAGTTTGCAGTTAATTGGTATGGTGAAGAATTAAAGATTAACTGCCGAAATGTAAAAGCGTCAGGACTTTTATTTAAGGGAAAGAACAGAAAATATCTGCAGATGAAGAACTACTATCTAAATAACCTCACACAATATCTACACAGCTACAAAATCAACCTTTATCCCATTGCACAAGAGAGAATGCTTTTAAATAAGGCAGTTTCAATTTTACAGCATCCCATAACTTGCAATCAGCAACTCTTTAATAAAACTGAAATAAGCACCTCACAGTCAATGGGTATTTCTTATATGTTTTTGCACAACCAAAAATAGGATTCACATTAAACTGAAAATTGGGTCATGCTTCAGCACACAGTAATTTGACCTAAAGATAACATTCCTATCCCACAGTTACAAGATGTGCCTTTCAGACAATGAAAACGTTTAAGAACTACAATTTTAAGTAGTTTGTATAATGTAAAAATGTCTGTCACGCTCCTGGAATCTAAAATATAATGAAACCTTTCATTCTTGGCTGTACATAGCACTGTAGTATTGTATGATGGCATAATGTTGGCACAAGAGAAGGAACACAACAGGAAAAATGACATGTCTGATTTCACCCGATGGTTTATTTCATACTAATAATCTGCAGCAAAGCTGAACTTACAATTTGTAGGAGGTAAGACGAGTGTTTATTGGTGCCTGGGTGCACCATGAGAAAAGCCCTCAGTTCTTTGATCATGGCAAACTTTGTAGCACCCTGAAGGCATGTTTCACTCAGCTCAGGTAGATCAGGCAGGATTCAGAGCAAGAAACAAAACACAGGTCATTTACCAGGTACCAATTATACTGGGTTGCAAGCCATTCACTGACATATTTAAAGACTAAAAATCTTCAGGCAAGAGAAAAAGAAGAAAAGAAAGGAAAAAGAAAAACTAAGAACAATTGTGCATCTAGAAATAAGAAAGCAAAGACCCTAAATATTACAGATATTGTTTGGGTATCACTTACTGTTACCTTCAGATTGCAACTTTCAGCATTTAAATCAAGTGCCTTGCAATGATCTTTTCCCATTGCCAAGTTCATTAAAGCACAGACCACGCTGCACATAAATACACAGAGCTGTAGGTTATGAAAATGGTAACTTCCTGACAGCACAGCCTCCCCCTGCTGCCGAGTAATGAGTGACTTGGACACCACCTGACAGTTCAACCTCAGATAAATATTTCAAACACATCATGCAAGAGATTCTCAGATCAATCTCCACCTCCAAGAAACCAGTGGAGTGAGACAGAATGCCATTTTGAACTGGTGCACCAGAGCATAACACAAACAGCAGTTTTCCTTGGTTTTTTGGGGGGGAGGAAAGGGTGTGTTTCCTTTTAGCCTGTGCCACAGTAGAGTGATTTAAGGTAAGACACTGATCTGTGCATTTGACACCTCAACACTAAAGCAGGATGAGGAATTTGGACAAATACACACAGTGAACTCCTGTTACATTCCTTGTATAATGATCTGACATAGAATTAACAGAGTGTACAATGCCTAAAAAATAATTTTCAAATGGCTTCATAAAAAGTTTCTCAGACAGCAGCATGCCAGACTTCTGAATCTGTGATCCTGTTCCTCCCATACATAAAATGGGCACATACTGAAAAACAGCAAACAGACTAAAATACCCTATGTCTATCATATGAGGTTTGAGGTCCATGAGGTAAGCAAGTGAATTGTCTTTGCAACACCTGTCTGAGAAACAGAATTCATTTACAGATATGGAAAATGGATAAATCCTTAGTTAAATAATTTAAACCAGTCAATAATAATGCTGCCAACAGAGAGAGAATGAAAACTACCAGAATATCTTCCAGATATGGTGGAATACACTTTGACCAACATTTACCTTGGACCAATGCCTCTTTAGAGCTGCATAATCAGAGCAAAACTATGTTCAGTAAGGCTCTAAATCAAGCTTTCGTTCATGATAATAGGAAAAAAATGGCTCAGCCACACATATTTACCCAGCTCCATAGCTAAACTCATGTGCTGATTTAGCAGAATATGCCATCTTTTAAGACAGCAAAGAATCATAAACTAAACTAAGTCTGTAGGCCAAAGCATGATGGATAATCAGATCCTGAATCCCAGGGCTCATCACACCATTCTTAGGCATTTGAGATAATGGAATCCATCCTGTTGGCCCTGCCCAGGGTAACTGCTCCCCCTGATCTCCTCCCCACTTTGCTTAGAGCACATCCCTGGGAGCTGTGCCATGGAACTGAGCACAGCACAGCAAATTCGTCCTGCTGAACATGCAGCAAACCTGGAGCCCAGCAGAAGCCTCTCCTTTGTGCAGGTTGTATGAGCACACAGCTCTTCCCACCTTGTCCTTGCTCCTGAGCCACGATCTCAGTGGGATATTTCCATGTCAGTATGCTTGGAGCTCCACCAGCCATCTCTGCACTTCACTCCACTGCACTGCATAGAGAAATGTGAAGGAATTTTCTACTCCCTATTAAAATCCTTCTAATAATATGCTTCAACTTTTATTCCAAAATAAAAATTAGACATGGTCATTTATATTGCATAAATTAGGAAAAGGGCACTGTGCTGGCATTTAAACAAACATTAATAATCAATGAATAGGGCAAGAAAGGGAAAAAAATACCTTTCAAACAAAAATCATGAGGATGAAAGTTAAAAAAAAGTAGAAAAAAGGGAGAGAACTGAGACTAATTATCTGTATTTAAACATGTGAAGATCTTACTGAGTCTACAAGGTTGAGATCTTGTTCCCTAATCAAGTGCATCAAAGGCATTCCCCAAGGCTCACAGCAAAACTGCAGAACATCCATACCAATCATTTTTATTCAAGAAAGGCCCTGAAGTGGAGTGAGTTTTGCTCCCCTCTCTGTCACACGGCCGCACAGCGCTGAGCTCCCCGAGGTGCACACTCCTGGATCACACAGCTTTGCAGATCCACAGACATTCCAAATGAGCTCTTCACTTTTGTTCTGCTTTATTAATTATTAAGAGGGCCAGACTCTGCCCTCTTACTCTGCCCACAACCTCTTGAATGTCACTGACTCCAGAGTGCAAATTAAGCCAGATTTTAGCCATCATTTAGCAAGCACTATGTAATCGAATGTTCTTCAATGTTCAGAATGATTGAAAGACTTAATTTGCTAATAATTAACTGCATGAAGGGCCGATACTGAGTTTAGTTCTATTTTAAGGAGCTAATATGTAATATATAAGTAGTTGTATATAAGCTGTACATTTTCAAACCTTTGTTCTGACTGTAACATGTCAATTGGACTCATTCTGGTTTTATGCTGCCTCAAAAACCATGCTGTGAATTTGTAGCTGCCATAACTGCTTAATGTAAGACCTAACTGTGCAATGCTGTGGGAATTCTGGTTTTAAAACTTATGAAAACAACATTTCACTTACATTTTTTCCTCTCATGTCAAAAAAAGAGTATAGACTTCAGTGTCACAATCATAATAGATGCATAGTAACTTGCAGAAAATCATAAGGAGTTGTTGTAACTTTCTGTTTTTTTCTTCAAAAAAGGAAACATGCATAACATGATTCCCAGTGGGGGAAAAAATGTCACTGTGACTAGCAGTTATGGCTTATTAGAAATTTGACTCAAAATCTTCAACCTCTGCATTTGTATATTTTTTGCCAAAAGAGAGTCAAATAAAGAGATAAATAAAATTACCCATATTTTCTTTCAGTTATCATCATGCTATGGAATAATCACTTAATAAGCATAGATTATACTTCTAACACAATAATCAGCTGGCACAGTCAGTGCTTGATTTTTTCTTTTTAGTTTCTAACTTAATAGACACAATTTTGCTGTGCCCAATTCTAGAACAATTAATAGTATTCAGCTGCATCTAGCAACCTACAGATCTGGCACCTAAGAGAGCAATGTGCTCCCAAATCCACACAAAGCTCAAAACTTGCAGAGAATTGCCAAAAAATTACACTAAAATTAGTTACGTAAAACACAGGCTCTACAAAGCCTGGATTCAAAGTTTCTGTAATTTCTTTTGCTTATTTTTATTTCTTCATGTGAAAGCTACTTTTACTTCTCAGGAATGTAAAACAAGCCTGAGAGTTCCTCCTTAAACCACAGAACACAAAACCTGCCGTGACTAGGAATCTTGGTACGATATGCTTTGCTACTAACAGCACTGGAAAATAAAGCAGGTATTTGTAAGCTGGTCTAACATTGAAGTGTGAGGAGTCTGAGTTATGGTACAGAATAAAGCCCAGCTAAAACATTCCTTTGATCTGAGTTACTCTTCACACAGAATAAAGTACCAGAGATCGTGGACTGGAGTTAACTTTTGTCCTAGCAGCTCGTGTGGGGCTGTGTTTGGGGCCTCTTGGTGACACAGTGCTGGTGACATGGGGAGGTTTCAGCTTTTGCAGTGACAATCACAGAGCGAGCACGAGGAGCTGGGAGGAGACAGCAGGGACAGCTGTCCCAAGCTGACCCCAGGGACAGCTCATCCTTTATGTCTGTGTCCAGCAACAAAAGCTGTGCAAATAAGAGAGAAGTGGAAGGGCCGTGTCAAGGCATTTGTCTCCCAGGTAAATTACTGGAATAGATTTGCTGTCAGAGGGCAGTCACAGGGAGTCTGTGAGGCCCTGGAGAGATGGAGTTAGGAAGATGTTAGACTTGGCTAAGGAATCGTTCTGTCCATGGAGGATGAAGGGAATCCAGCTGCATTATCCAAAAGGGGTGGGAATTTGATCTGCAAATGATGCTCCAATCTTCATCACAAAGTGAAATCCCTCTGGGCTTGGCTCTCAGTGGGGTAAGAGAGTGGGGCTGGGGAAATGGGCAAGACAGACAAAAGCTAAAAGATACCTCAAATATCATTCATTCCTTGTCTAAGGTTATCATAGGTTTTTCTTGACCAAGGTTTTCAAGAGTAGGGGTTTTAAATTTCAACTGTGCTCATCATTGCTGATAGAGTGCTTTTTAGAAATCTGAAATCTGAGGTTAATATAGTCATGCCTTAGGGAGCTTTAACACAGGAAAATCCACATCTTTTCAAGCAAGAGGCAAATCAGTTCTTAACTCACCTGCATTTTGAAGATGCTCAAATTAATTAGATTATTAATTTCCATATCTCTGTCTCTAAGCATCTAGCTATCAACCAGACTGAATGTCCCAATGTATTTACATATGTCAGAGAGACATGATACATACTTCTACTTTGCTTGGCTGCTTCAGTGACATGAACACAGATCAGTGGGAAATGCACTCCTTCCTTCCAAGGTAACTTGGCCTGGCTGTACCTGACTGAAGCCTGCTCCACCAATGGCATTTCAATATCACACTTTTGTTTTCTATGAAACAAACTGGCAGACCACTCTTGCATTACTGAACCCTTCAAAATCCTTGAAGAAGTTTGATGGTGAAAGCAAATGCCCAAGATTTCACACACGCACACACATATATACACATACACACACACACACACACACACACACTCATATTATATATGTACACACACATACATACGTCCACCTTGTGGGTCCCTTCCAACTCAGGTTATTTTGTTATTCTATCTACTACTTTATATATAGATGTGTATTTTGTATATGTACGTATGTACATATACATATGTGTTCTATAGATGTAATATAGAACATGTGCAATGTATTCTGTGTAATAGTTATGATTGCATCCCTGTTTAACTGCTTTTTTTATAATTCACATGGGATTTTTTATGCATGCTCTAAGAAGTGATTGCTCCTCTTTGCAAACCCCCAAATGAATTATACAGACACACTGTCTCCCTTATCCTGCTGATGGACATGTCCAAGAGAATTCCTAGATACCAGTATATCAGGCAAGTGGCTATGCTCTTAATTAAGGAAAGAGATACTTCCCCAGGGAGGCAAGATCATTTATATCAGTCAGTCTCACACAACTCTGACCAAAGGAGTTGGGTTTTTTTTTGGTAGGGGAGATATTTTTTCTTGTAATTTCTGGTTTTTGGAGCTCATTGAGGAAGAAGCTATAGCTGAAGCTTTGCATAAAATTTTGGGAAAGTGTAAGTTTGGGAACAGAATTACTATAGCTTCAATGAATTCTTCCTTACTATCTGCTCATTTACATCATCCAGTAAAAAACAGTGTATGGTATTTGCTGCATCTGTAGTATGTGGCAACCTAGAAGACAGCTGGCAACAGAGCTTTACCCTAATTGTGGGGTTTCCTGATTGCTGCTGCAAATCCTGAGTGTTTTGCTGCAAGGCTTAGCCAGCACACAAACTGAAGATATCAGTATTCTCAGCTCTACAGAGATGAAAGAGACCAAGGGCAATATAGTTGTCGAGATTTCCAAGCAGTGTAATTCCATTGATTTTAGTGCTGTCTTACTGGGGGTATCTGTCCCTACAGCTCTCTGTACCTACTGTGAACACAGCAGAGAAATACTCAGACCACTGGAATTTGAAACCAGGTGATTACAACAGTTCTGTAGTTACTTTGATTCATTTAGTTTATCATAGGACAAGATATTCACCAATATTTGAATTATTTTCCAGCTCAGGCTTGATCTTGGTTGACAAGAAGGCAGGAAAGTAAAGTGTGGAAGAGCAGAGATCGCCCCTCTCCCTTTCAAATCTGTTCCTGTTTATCATGTGCAATTTTCCTGGGATCATTTTATATCAGAAAATGAAGTGATATTGTTATTTTTAAATAAATGGGGTAAAAATCATGCTAGGGATATGATATACTGTCCAAATTTCAAATATACTTTGACACTTCGATATTGATTTTGCCATAAACATATAATGGTCTGATCATCTGTTCAAACTGAACAATCTCAGCCTGTATCTGGAGCAGAGGGGCTCTGAGCATCTTCATGGCCTCTTCTGGACTCACTCCAGTAAGTTTATGTGCTTTATATTTATATGTTTATTAGATTAAAACCATAGAATCAACTCTGATAAATGCTGAAGTATCCTTTATTTCATGTCAAAATAGAAGAATCAAATGACTAACTGTAGTGTGTCTACATAAAATCAATAGGTTCTTAACCTAAAAATGGATATTCTGATTCACAGAATAATTACAATTAAACTTAAAAAAATATAATTGAATTAACATTTCAATTGAATCTAGCATTTTCCCAAGCAATACAAAAAACTCCCCAAAACAAAAATTCAGTTTAAATGTTGGTTTGATTACCAGAGACAAACAGTAAAAACTGTGTTGAACTGGACTATGAAACTGATGAAAATGGAAGTCGTTAAATAGCACACTGGAAGACAAAAAGACAGACTAAGGAGAGAAAGATAAAGCTGCTGAGGCTGATTTTAAGAGTCTTTCCTTTGTATGAAAGGCTATGTATTTGTATGATGCTATTTGTCTCTTAGGCTAAAAAATTCCAAAAGCATTTTGGATTTTAAAATATGTAATGCCACTTGCTGTACACATGTAGGAAATATTCCCCAAATTTGCTAACACTGTGTGATGTGGGCATAAATAAATACATCATATTGTACAGGCTGAGACACTGTCTGTCTGTCTGTCCTCCGACCACAGAATTCATTTCTTGCTTATTCAATATAAAGCCTGCCTGGATGATTTGGCACATCTTTATTCAGAAAGATGGGCTGATTGCTGACAACTTTGATGCAATAAAGACTGCTGCAGCATTACTGGAAGAAAGTCATTTGATAAATGTATATTTTCCATTTTGCTTTAAAGGAATCTATTATAAGTGCAGCTGCTTTCCGAATGAAATTAATGCCGAAGTGAGGCTCCGTATTACAAAGTAAAATGGGACTCGCTCTCTAATATTAGACTGAAAGGCATTGTAATGCAGCAGGAGGATTGAACTTTGACTCCTTCAAGAACACTGATTCATATAATAAAAAGGAGAAAAAAGGCTTTAAAAAATGCTAACATCTTCTTTTTAAAGCTTAGTAAAGCTGATGTACAGAAAACAGAATAGCAAATACAGGTTGCATGTATCTCCAAAGAAGATGTACCCTAAGGAATACAGAGAGGAATCCATATAACAAAATTCTGAAAATTGTTTTGAAGTTGTTGAAAGATACTGAAACACACAACTGGGAAGAGAATCTCTCATTCTTTTTCCCATCAGCAGTGATACCTTGCTTATTTAAATGGGTTTTAACCAGGCTATATACTGTTGGATTACAGCTAAGCTTTGCCAATCCTTTATGATTACAACTTCACATCTGAGAAATTCTCCCATCCTTTGTAAAATTAGAGAAATGTTCCTGTACAACGCTGGATATAAATTCAGGGGTTTTACTTTTTATTAAAGGTAGTGGTTTTTTTCCTTTTCTGGTGGAAGGCAAGAAGGCAGGAAGGCAGGCAGGAAGGCCTCCTTTTTTTATATATGGATTTCATACTTCCAAATGATGGCTGTAGACTTGACTCTCCTGTTTCTGCTAAAGAAACAAACTCTGAAAGTCAAACCTGGATTTGGACAGAGATTTCAGACCCTCTACACAGGCAGATATGATAGATGCTGTTTCAATGATGAACTATGAACAAATGTTTTGGATTTCCCAGTTCTTCTTGCAAGCTCCGCAACCTGATCTCATTTTTTCTTTAGAGATGCTAAGGCAAGATAATTTAGATAATTTTATCTATTTCAATACTAAAATATACTCCGAGTCTTATATTCCAACCCCTTTTTTCTACTTTCTGTTCTCTCAATATTTCCTTCTTCACACTTCAGAAATGGAAGCAGCACAAATTATCCTTAGTTACTTCTATGAAAAATACCTATTATCAACATTTTAAACTTTTGAGGAATCTAGACATGATTTTGTTTCTGTACATTCTTGCTTTTTGTGTCCATAAAATATTTTGCAAGCAGAGACAAGACTTTCTAAAAGAATACTGAATATTCTATCCTCATTTTGCAAGAGAAAATCTGTCTTACATGGCCTCGAACAATCCCTCCTCCTTAGCAGACTCGATCGAAAGATCACAAGTCTCGGTGCAGACACCTTTTTCCAAATGTTATCTTTTGTTTCCCTGCTTTCTTTGTGTTTGGCTTGCAATAGTCTGTACCTTCCTGCTGGATAGCTGGCTAACTCGTTTCTAATATTTAAACGTTTTAGGTTTGCTCTCATCATGACCCTAATACAGTGCATTTACACTACACTCAAAGGAGATGAATAGCAAGCCTACCAGATAAATGGCCACAGACTCACTGCCTTCAAGAGACTTATTCACCGGTGTAACAGTATTAGCCCACAAGGGCACTTTCAAAAGCTTTTCATGCCTTTCTATTCTCTTGCTTCCAATCTCTGTCATTACTGGGTGATGCTGCTTTCAGACAGTTTGGGCTTTTGGTCACTGCCAGCTTGGGAAAGATTCATATTTATGACCTTGAACTGAAAAGCTTCCCACTGCACCTCAGCCACTTGTGCCATTCCTTCCATCCTGCCACTCTCCTTACACTGAAACTCATTTCTTTTCCTCTTCAGCTTAATTACACTGCGATCCTGCATTTTGGTCCTTGTGGCAAGGGAGCCACAAGGACTGCAGAAAATATACAGCTACAGTTGAATACTGCGTTATTCATGGCACCATATTCCAAACCGAGGAAGAGAGCCCTCCATCCCACAGCTCCCAGCCCTGGCTCTGTGGGGCAGGAACTCACACTCCTGCCTGATGCTCCTCCTCACCTCAGTCCAGTCGTACACACAAACCCATCTGAAATCTGAGCATTTTGTTATTGCATCCTGCTTTATTCCTTTCTGGCCAGATGTACACATCAGGCTCACAGTGACATCCAAGGGGGAAATAAGGTGCCTTAGTGAAATTAATACTGAGTCTGTATCATTACACAAGGCAAACATATCAGAAGCAAGTATACATATTTCTGTCATCTTGGCCGTGGTTCATCATACATCCAGATTTATGATTTCCCCTTGGCTTTGTTTTGGCTTTTAAAGAACAGATGAAATGTGAATTGATAGTAAATTGCTGCTGCAACAAGAAAACCTGGCAATTAAAGACATTGGGCTTGACTGGCTACCTGGTTAAAGGCTATTCAGCATAAAAGCAAGGACAAGAGACAGGAAAAAGCAATAAATCACAGTCAGAAACACAAACTTTAACAAAGAGGAGATAGAGAAGACAATACCAAAGACAGAACTCTCAGGTTCCTGAATGATGGGCGAGTGAAGGAACCATTCCAAGTCCTGCAGAACCGATAAGAAGGGGTGAATTACTGTGCCATAACAATGACTGATTTCAGTGCAGGAGTGGCTGTGGGACCCTGCACAATTTATGGGGTGTTTTAAGCATCTCTTGGGAACAGGAAAAAAATCAACTTGACTGGGGAGAAACAAGCATGAGAAGTGGAGAGGAGGGGTAATATAAAAAGAAAAAAAAAAAGAAAGGCTGATTGCAAGTAAACAAACTGCTGCTCAGTAGAGTTCTCTAGCAAGCCCTGTCCCTAGTAACTGCAGTTTTACCAAACTCCATCCAGCTATTTTCTGTGGGACTTTACGCTCTGCTTATGTGTGATTCACAGGCAAACTTGATGTTTCACTCAGCAGTAAGTCCTGCAAAGATGTGAGACTGGAGACAGGATAAACAGGGCTTAGGTTCTGGGTTTGGATTCTGTGAGGACTTAAGGTCCAGTGCAGGGCTTAAGATGCATGAGAAATGAGAACTTCAATCAAGCTGCAGTAGCTGTCAAGCTGGAATAAACCAGAAACTGGGAAGAAACCAACCCAGGCTGGAGATAGGGAGGCCAATAATCAGGGCAACAGTTCTATGTGGATTTATAGCCAAGATTTGAGGGCTTTGCAAATATAAGTGTGGCTGTGCATCAGGATAGAGAGAGTTTGGAGACAAGGAGCAGGCCTGGCTTGTGTTTTTCGTGTTCCTGTAAGTGCTGTAGGTGGCAACAAAGGCAATGAATGCTCTGTGTTGATCTGTGTTGATCAGTGTATCCAAGAACGTGAATGAGCTGTGTGTATGTTTGTGCATTTTTGGGAACTCATAGACTGGCCTTGCTGTTGGTATGACCTGCAAATGGCAAGAGCAGAAAACAGACTGGGGAGGAGAAATCCAGGCTCCCCCAAGAGCCTCAGTCTCTTTTGGACCTTTGTTACAGCAATGCACACAGACCATAACTCCATGTTTTTCTGTGAAAAGGCTGTCTTTTAGCCAGCCCCAGAATTTTTTGTCATTTTCAATTTTTTTCTAACTACACAACTATAAAATTTTAAGTTCTACCTTTCTTGTTTGTTGATGTGTTTACATCTTCTATGTTCAGTAGGTCTAACATGATGAAGGGGAATAAAAACAATCACACTACAAAATTAATCCCTTTGTCCCAAATACAGAGATTAAAACACATTCAGTTGATAAGGCAATGAACATGGAAGTGGAATTACCAACCCTTGGAGTCTGTTCCAAGTATAACATAATACAAAATCATAGCAATTATTGCCAATATTTTTTATAAGACATTATAATATAAGAGCAAAATGAGACTGATTAAGATCTCAGACCCAGCTCTTCCAGTTCCACCTCTATCTTCAGACTAGAATTATATTACAACCACGAAGGGCTACCTTTTACAGCTTGCAAAATCTATCAGAGATTAATTCCCAAGCATCATTATTCTATTCTGTGCAAGACAAAAATTTAAGGGAAAAAAAGTGAAGGAAAGAGCAGCAGCAGTGATGAAAATGAGAATGCCCTGCAGGAGCTGATAAGATTTCAACTGGACAGCCTCTGCTGTTTCCTTCCAGCCTTTTTGGGGGTGATAATCAATATCTGTCTTCATCACTTCTGGTATTTTGCCTTACACACAATAGCATCTTTTGGGAATACATATAAATAGCTATTAGATTCAAATATAAATCCTTAACTGAATATATTTAGGAATGCCTTTTTTCCCCATGCTTAGAAGGAAGAAGACACTTGAAAAAGATTCAATCAAAGTATAGAGTGAAGTGATAAAAAAGTGACAACACAGCAGCTGTACAGACTTTGTGGCATAAGGAAAACAGCATCTGTAAGGGGAAAAGCTGTGTGCACACATGCTCACACACAGTTTCAGGGCTCAGTGAAGTAGTTGGTTTGGCAGCTTTGTAAGTTCAGTAAAAACATATGTAATAAGAGTGAAAGTATCTTTGCAATTCCCCTCTGTGACAGGCTCTTCACTAAAAGTGCAATGATGATATGAGCCACCAAAACTAATCCTTTATGGCTTTTCTCTTTCTGGAAATGGCAGGTCTGAGGAGGGTATGCCAGTGGGGGACCACAAAGGTGCAGATGTGGCTGAGGGTGCCAGTGAGACACAGAGCCATCCCCACACCTTGGAACCAGTTTATGACTCTCCTCATCCATCCCGACTCTGCAGGTGAGAGGCTGCTCCTTCCACTCCTGACCCTTTAAGTCACATTTCATGGTTACAAGACTTTTTTGTTTTCCTTTAACACACAAAATGTCTCAGAAATTGAGTGCAAAGTTTCTTGTTCCTTTGTTTGGTTTTAAGATAAATCATGTCTGCAAGGATTATAAGTGTAATACTGCTTTTGTTGAAAGTTCTGATAAAGGTGCTTGAAAGAAAAAAAAAAACATCTTTCATTACCAAAAAGCTTTGCCTTCCTCAATGCAGTCAAACTAATGCAATGAAATTTCCTGCCCCTGTATCAGTAATACATGTTCAAAGCAAACATGGAATTGTGTATTCAGAATTTTACTAAAATACATAAATAAATATGATCATATCCTTAGGTACAAAACAACTATTTAGCATCTTATCTCAAAACTGATCTTTTGAGGTATTAATGACTCTATGAAATTTTTTGTCTGCCTGCTCCTAGTATGTACCTTCTTCTTCCATTAAATTATCAAGGAAATTTATTATTAATCCAATAAGTTGGATGATCCTCTCCTTCACACCTGAGAAAAACATTATGAAGGAAAATGGCTAAGACAGAAGTCCCCATACATTGGGAGATTTTGGTTTTATTAAGTTTTTTCCTTTGGTAAGGATTACTGTTCTATTTATTTGTTTACTTAACATAAATTCACAAATTAATTTAGTCACTGTGTTATCAGCACTGTGTGTTAATGACTAGATTTTCAATTTTTAGAATAGCTCCAGAGACCAAATCTAAATGACTGGATTAGTCAGAGCACGAATCCGCACACGTAGGGATTTTGAACAGATTTTATACCTAGATGGCCCCTGGCTCACGTGAGGAAGAGGCTGTGATAGTTTTGGCATCTCTGTGCTGTGACACAGGCATGGCTGAGCCACCGCTGCCTGCGGTGTGCAGACACCCCAGAACGGCTTCGGGTCATGCAACACCGCCAAGAAATGAGAATGGATCAGAAATGGCTACATTTCACCCCAGCTCGGTTGCTGCTCTTTGCTTTATGTTGCCTCCCCGGTGAGCAGCCCACGTTAGGAGGTGCCACAGGAGAGACCCTGAGGATGCAGCATCCGGGTTGGTGACAATGACAAGATGAGCAGCTTTCACTGGAGGCTCTCCATCACCCAGAGCCACACGAGCACACTGACAGAGGGAAATGGATGCTGTGGTGCAACTATTCCCACTCTGCTCTTTCTCCCATATGCTGAAGTTGGGGAACAACAAACAGAATTAAGCAAATCCTACAGTATTTGCTTACTCATGGCTTCTTACTTCTAATTCTTAATGAATATGATTTTATTAATCATCTGTATTTGATGTTGAATGTGCTGCAGAGTAACCAAGGGACAGCAGAAGGAACGAGCACACTTGGGAGATACACAGTTACTTATTAAAATAGTTTTAGACATTTATATTGTGAGGCTCTTTTCAGAAAAGGAATGAGCCTCCCCCAATGCTTACTGAAACCTAATGCAATGTGGGAGATGTGTACCAGCTACTTCTGTGATAATCATGGTTTGCATGTGCACAGTCAATTAGCTAACAGAACAAAATCCTTCGCGAGAGCCTTAAGAAAACATTAGATTATACTATCAAATATACCTGGCTAGGTAATTACAGTGTTGTGCAGAAGCTTTAGAATTTAGAGACACTAAATCAACTGCTAACAACGCTCACGGTTCCCCTTGGTACTGCAGGGCTTCTTGTCTGACTGAAGCACGGAGCAGACCTGGATCGCCTAAGGATTGGCTGTGTCTGTGACAAGATGTGACTAAAGCTGACTGAGAACCCTCTCTGGGACAGCAGTGTCTGGAGAAGCTGCGAGGCCAGTCTGAGGTGCATGATGGATCGGCTACACAGCTCTACTTCCATTTATTTATTTCAGCTGCTAAGCTTCTCAATCTGCATTTTCATGAGCTTTCAGCAGAATCATTGAATCCAAATGGTCATAATCTGTCTGGCTAACAAGGGTGCACCAACCAGCTAATTGTATCATCTAATGGAAATTCAAATGAAAAGGAAACAGCTTTGAGCTACAGCACAATTCCAGGAGCCACAGCGAAGGCAGGAAAAACAGTTACAGCTGAGAATCTGCTGCAGGGGTGTGTAGGCAGTCAGAACCAACTGCAGCAGGCAACACACTAATCCCCCAGAATAACCCCTGGCAGGTTAGTTTCCCTGTAATATTTTGTTAACAAGTAACAAAGTTCTCAATAATATTGCAGGGAAAAAAAAACATGGGTAGATAATGCAATGTAGTTAAATAATCTTTTTTGACAATGGTAATTAAAGAGTGATATTCCCATTTTCAACAAACACATTCTATTAATAAATCTATTCTGTAATAATTGGGTTTTTTCTTCTCCAGAAAAATGATTTTCTGCTGTAAAAAAAATTAAGCAGATTCATGGAGTCTGAAAAGGTCAAAGAGACCTGAATCTGAATGCTCCTATTTTTTATACTGTTGACCTACAGGGTTAAGATAAAAGTCAGTCACCATGATGATATTCATAGATGACTTTTTAAAAGTAACTTTGTTCCTAGTGGCAGAAGCATACAGGAGTTTGAATACAAACTCCAGGAGTGAAGAATGAGGACAAATATCTCCCTGAGGAAAGTAGGCCTCATCCAAGGTCCACTGAATTAATTAGCATCAACATTATCTTTGCCTAGGGGGCTAAAGCCTCTCTTTTTTATATCTCTCTTTTTTTTCTTTTTTTTTTTTTTTTTGACGGAGCTTCATATCACAATATGTAGACTGGCATCCAAAACCACACTTAATCATCTTTGTGAGCTAATCCATTTATGTATCCAGCACTTAGAAAGAAATTACATTCATAATGTTGTATTTTCACATTTGAACTCGCTGACTTCAATTCAGCTGTTACCACTCCGTAGGCAAAATAATAAAAACTGCCTTGCAGCAATCTGAATTAGGGAGATACTCCTAGATCTATTTTGCTATTAGAAGAAATGTCGTCCTTTCAGCAATTTAAATCTAACAAATTTAACCCATGCTTGAATGCAAAAGCAGTATCCCTGATCCACGGGTGTGTAGGTGAATATATGGTAGTATATGGACATAAGTATTTAGCAGTTGCAACATCCTCTGTTAAATTTGAGAACTGCAGCCCTTTTTCTTCAAGAAGACCACCAGTAGTGGCAGGCCAGAGGAATGCAGGAACAGTAAGACTGTATTCTTCAACTCCAAATTTGAAATTATTTGCTAAGGCTTAATATTATATCAGTTACAAGCCCCAGGACTTTGTGGTAGGACAAACAATTCTTCATTCAGTGACTAAGATATGTCAGTATGTTGCAGATCATCAGTTAAGCCAACAGCTCCTGCACAGAAAGGACACTGTCATTTTAGTCCTCTGTGTTGGTCAATTTTGATCTCCTGTGTGTCTTTGCTGGATGGGTAGTCAAGTACTCAGTTCACAAAACAGGGATTCATTCCAACAAAGACTTGTAAAAATTTAGAAATTTTACCATAACCTAATTATTGAGCATCACTTTTTTGACTGCTCTAGTCAAGATGTAGAAGAAACTACACAAATAGCAGCTGGCACCTGCAAGTCTACTGTTCTTGCTACAACAGCTTAAAACTTCATGGAAGTTCCTTTAATCCCCTATAGGAGAGAGTATTTAAAAATACTCCTTTTAAAGAAAAAAAAAAAAACTCTAGAATTGAATAAATTACATCTTTTACTTCAAACAAGAAAATTTGATTTAAGACTGAAGCTTTTAACTCTCTCTGCATTAACTGTAGATACTTAGCTTTCTTATCTTTAATTTTGGGAGGAAAATGAGATTGTTACAGTATTGCTGCAGTCCACTTCTGAGTTTTTATGCTTATTGATATATTTAACATGTCAAGTGTTTTGCACAACTGCAAGAATAAAAACAATTTGTTGGCTACAACCTCCTACAGGCTTCTGTGAAATTCCTGTATGATCGTGACAGGTTATAGCATAAATACAACACCAGGGGACACAAGAAATGAAATTCTGTGCTGTCTCAGTGCTGGAGTGCCTGTCTGAAATTTTCAAAGGTAGCAATACCTTAGTAAGGGGAAGGTGACCACCAAGACTATGCTTTGTATAAGCAGGATCTGTTGACTGTTGTCTCAGAGAAATCACATGCATCCCTCTCACAGCTTTGAAAAACGCTGCTTACACAGCGAGCACTTTTCTTGATGGACTCAAATATTCTCATTTAACTGTTTCTTAGAGGGAAAGGCAAAGTGAATAAGGAGCACCTTGAAGGGATTGATGACAGCGTTGAGCACATTTGTGGGACAGCTCATTAGATATCATAAAAAGGGCCCCTCACAAAGTACATTAAAGAATCCGAGGGGAGTACATTCTTGATAAGTTTTAGATCCCAACTCAAAGGCACCATGCCAGCTTTATAACAATGGGGTGAAGCCAGTGTGGAACACTTCAGAAGGATTTACAGGAATAAGGTGTTCAACCATGTATCAGGGATGATCAATGAGGAACAAGAGACATACTTCTCTACTGATGTTACAGACCAGATAGACAAGACTGCACAATAATGTAAAAATAAAATCAACCTTCTAAGTCAGAAGGTGATAACTTTTGTAAGAGGCACCCCTGCCATCACTGCCTCTTTTTAATGATTTTTCTTTTGATACACAATAATCTTCTGTACCATATGAAAAATAAGTCTGGGTCTGGTTACTAGATCTAGCTCAACAAACGACCCAGTTTCTCCACTTGACAGTTCCAATGACAAATAATTTTTTCTCTTATCATTAGTAGTCCACAAGAAGAATTCAGTTACTCTTAAGACTTTTATTCCTGTCAGAATTTAGTGGTATATAGACCCTGAGAACGAGACCACATTAAGTATAATTCTTATTAAGGGACAGAAAAGTCCTTAATCCTTGTGGCTGTATTGTTTCTACCTTTAGCACTTTCACATAGCTGACATGAGAACACTAGAAACATGAATGACACATTGCATGCAGTGTAAAAAGATGTTAAACAATATCAAGACCAGTTCTGAAATCTAAATAGACATTTTTCATTATGAGGTAGCTACTCATAACTAAATTTGAGATGTTGACGCTAAGTCTTGCCTAATAATTTCCATTTATATGTCTTAGTAAAATGAGAGGCACCAGGAAACTAGCACTCCTTGGGTGTTCCCCCCTCTGCAGTAGGGTTTCCTGACAGAAGGCACTTCCACCTCTCAAGTCTACTCTGTCAAACTAATTGTTATAACTCCTATTTCTTCCTAGATATTTACATTCCCATCAGCCTTTATTTCTCTGTCAAGAACAGTAAAATGTCGTACCTGGAGATAGTTCAATGGAGCTGAAGTAAAGCAGGCCTGCAAGCTCTACAAATCAATCTCCATGTATAAGTTGCTTCATGCTTTTAAGAAACCTTTTCCCCAGAATTAATTTCTCCCTAGTCTGATGGGCCTGACAATTCTGAAGTATCTGCTACCTCCTCTATGTAAAAAAAATCTATCAAAACCAACCAAGAATTACATGTTGTACTCTATTTAATCCTTTTCTGATTTGGTGATGCCAAAAGTAAGTGCTTTTAAGAGAACTGAAATACAGGGTTTTAGGTCTGCAGGGTGCATTAGGAGCAAACAGGGCCTGGTATTGTACTGCAGCAATTGTGATTAGTATGACTTAGTTTGTTGCACCCAAAGGCAGTGGCTTACAAGGTACAAGAATACCTGATCTAGAATTTTCCTGTGACTATCACAAAAGAAACAGAAGTAAGCTTCAAAGTCAGAGGCTACAGAACGGGTGGAAGTTTATCCATGACTAATCCACTCACTAAAACTTAGTACTAGTAAGAATCACAAACGAATTTATCCCTCAAGGTTGTTGTGTCCTTCTGAATATTGCTGTTTCCATGTGTTATGGACAGAAATTTCAGCAGTGACATTGCTTTAGGTTTTGTGTGCCAATCTTGAACTTACTCAGGCATGCACACAGAGAAAAAGTACTCAACACTTCATGAAAATCAGCTTCCTCAGATCGTTTCAATTGCCAACCCCAAGTCTCCAGCCTCTCTTGACTATGACACATACAAACTTTATGCAGTCTACAATTCAGCTTCAATATCACTGTCCTTGGGGTTTGATTATACTTTTGATGCAAATAATGGTGGAATACAATGGGAAGGTTTCATCCTCCCTCCCCACCACTGAGGTCCTTTAAGGCAAAGTATACTTTTAACATTACAAGACCAAAGACATTTTACATTACAGAGGAGTGCAGTGATCACTATCAGCATAACTTAATGGCTTCATCTGAAAATGGGTTTTGCAGAACTGATTTTATCCACCTGCAGTTAACTTAACATTGCACAACAACCAACATATAGAGAGCTGATAGTCATCACAAGTGGGTTTTGGTAACAAAATTAACAATGGGAAAAGCATGCTTTAATATTACACAACATTGTGTTGTATTACTGCCATACACTACACTGATTAAAACTATTATAAAATCTTTTCTGGACTTTGTGAAACAGTATATTCCAAGGACTTATATGTACTTTGTACACATTTGTTTACAAATTATCTTGAAACGAAATCCATATTGTACATTTACATGCCTCAGGATGATAACAACCCTCTTAGTGCTTAAAAACAGAAATGCACAGGCATAACATGGATAGGCCCACTGAACTAATTTAGATAAAATGGAATGTAAAAATAAATAATACTATCTGGGACTGTAAGCTCTTTGTCACCAGCATTTTTTTACTAAAGGTTAAAAATATTTGATGTAAAGCCTTACAACAGGCTTATGAAAAAAACAAACTATAGATCTTCAAACCCTGCTCCTCTGATGATCTTCAGTACTGCTACCAATGAAACGCCCACCCCCCGAAAAACATATATATATATAATTTATAGTCTATGAAGATCTGATTCAAAATTCCAATAGTACTAAAAAAATTCTGATACTCCTTTCCCAGTTGCTCATTTAAGGTGTAGCAAAATACATCTACAGATCCTTTTTCTGTTCCTCTCTGCCCTCTGAGCACTGGTCTGTGTGAAAGTGAGAGATCACAAGTTGAACAGCTCATACCCTGTTGCTCTTGACAGAACACTAAGCAAGGACATTAATCCTAATTAATCACTGCCACAAGTGGATCATATGTTAGGACATCCTATTTAAGGTCAGAAAGTGAATTCAGGAATTCCATGCCACAAATGAAGACATGAAAAATGCTATTTTTGTTGGAAGATTAGCAGGTGCTGCTCCTATTTCAGAAGTTTCTGTAAAGCATTTCCATGTACTGACTGATTTCAAACATCTGCTGCTATATGGCAATCCTTTGCAGTAGCAACAGATCTGTAAAATATTTTTATCATTGTACAGAGCATTGGTTTACTTATTTCTCTGCCTTTTAAACTCCTTTTTGCTTAACCTTCTGATTAAACATTACTATGGTGCAAATTATGAAAGAGAAAATCAAAGTTCTTTTAAAGCACAACTCAATCTTAGAGCAAAATATTAAAATGAATATCTAGCTAGGGTCATACAAAGCACAGAATTCTCAGACTTCTAAGTTTGGAGGCTGACCAAAGGTAACTTGCTGACCAAAGGCTTAACCAAGCATCACAGATAAGTCACATTCATCTGAATCATCAACCACTGGTCCATTTAAGGAGAAATAGAAAAAGTTAATGGTTACATATTTAAATGTTACATAGCTTGATCTGTTTTGGCAAATCATATGTTCTATATAATGTAAAATTAACTTCCTCTGCTTTGACAGCATGCAATGGTAAAGGAAAAATTACTCTAAAAACCAAAGTCAGGGATGTCTTTGGAAGAAACGGAAATATTTTAACATCACAGAATGGCTTGGGAGGGACCATAGAGATCATTTTAATACCAACTCCCCTGCCATGGGCAGGGACACCTTCCACGAGACCAGGCTGATCAGAGCCACATCCAACCTGGTCTTGACCACTTCCAGGGGTGGGGCAGCCACAAGTGTTATAAAATTGTAAGTATTGATAAGAGTCACACAGGCCTGTGGCTACGAAGGAGGGTCTGGATGATACTGCAGAATCCTACAGTAACTTTTTCTGTTGTTATTGTCAGTGAAGTTGGTGCGGGCTTGATCAGCTTGCAAGAGCGTAGTTTGCTTCTGTATCTCAGGTGGTTGGATATGAAATCACAGAGTAGACTCCTTTAGGAGCTCAAAACAGAAAACAGGCTCCTGGAACCTGTGAGGTTGTTCCTGTTTCTCAGTCATAAGAAAACAGCATCATTCTATGCTTTCATCTTTGCAATTATTCAAAACCCCCTTTTGCCCTTTCTGAATGAGTTTTTAAGTGACTGCAATTCAACTTTCTGGTGTTCAATGAAAGACAAATTTTGGCCTTGAAGTTCTGCAAGAATATTCAAGTGCATGCACCTCCCTGTCCACTGGTCTATAACAGCTAAGTCAACTCCCACAAGTTTCAGATCAGTCATGTGGAGAATAACTCCCAGACTTTCACATCAGTTCAAGCTCTACATTTCCTCTAATTTGCAAGAAGCAAAATCAGTACTACACGTTACTCAAAAGATGAGAAGTCAAAAAGAAAAAGATAAATAAAGAGGAAATATCTGCACATGAAAATGTAATAAATATGCAAGAGGTCAGTTGTCAGAAACATCCCTTCCTGCATTAGGAAAACATATTCTAAGCATTTCAGCTGAAGAATACACATATATACATACCATGAAAACTTGCTTCAACATTCCTACATATTCAGGATTGATAAAATCAAGTGTCTTCTGTATTTTGTAAATTATTCTACCAGGAAGAGAGTGAAAACTTGGCTACATCTCATTTGGTCTTGAAGGCTCTCTCATGTATAGCACACCTCCTTGGAAAATGCCTGAACTGAGTTGCAAAACTGAATAGGATCAAGCATCCACATTTTCCTTATATTTGCATACAGATGGCAGTTTTTCAAAGATAAAATTATAAGCTGCTAGGACACTGTCAAAGTTCAAGCAATCTGTGTTTAGTACAAACATTTCTAATAGAGTTTCATTGCTGCATTGGAAATAATTAAGTAGACAATGGACCATTTCTCATCTATTTAATAATGCTGTACAAGTATTGGGAGGGGTATTTCACAGCCTGGGCACTCTATTCTTTTGGTTTTGTTTTGGTGGTTTCTCCATGCACATCACTGTTTCCATGGAACCACTGCTCACGGAGCACGGATGCCCACAGAGAAACCATACCAAAAATTCTTTTTCAAACAGAATGTCATTCTCCTCTCAAGTTTAAAGCAGATTTAAATTATTGTGCAAATTCACAAAGCTGCTTTTCCTATGATTTTTAGCTATCAATAATACTCTGAAGTCCATAAAACACTATTTCACTTACTGTTGCAATCAAGCAATCTGTACTTGTTCTAACAGGTACAGCAGACTTTTGTGCCAAATTTCTGCATTCTCTGTGTCATCTCCCACGTGTTCAGGTTTTTTCACAAAGAAAATGTAACAAGAAATTTGTTCTTAGAAGATTTGCTAGAAGAGTTTCAAATAATCATTTTTTTTTTCTTATGCTGTCAGAACAGTCCCTGCATCTGCTGCATAAAGCAGAAAAAGCCTTATGGCAGTTATTGAGATCTGCACTGATCCATGCAAAAATCATTTCTCCACTCATCCTAGAAAGTATAAACCCATCTCTTCTTAAGAGATCATGATCAATGCTATAATGACGTGTGTAGGTATAGCTGGACTAGCTACAATGCATAATCTAAAGACTTCTTTGCAGATCATATTGACTGAAAAGTGACAAGGAAAATATGTATAATGAAAAGTATTTTCAGAGACTACCTAAATTTTGCCATTCTGCATCTCACTAACAACTCAGTTCAATCTGATGTGAAGTTTGCAACTAAATCACCTTTATGCTTTAACAGAGTCTATCACAAGGTAGAGTGTTTCAGAATACAGGTCTTGAAAAAAATTCTTTTGTTTTTGTTGAAATGAAAAATGGCCATGAGTACAGAATCTAAAAAGTCATTCCAGGAGGGTTTACAGTAGTTTTTTTTTCTCACATTGGTCATGTTTTTCAACTTCTGAGCACTGTGTCCCAAAACAAGGTCTGAGGGAAGGACTTTCAACTCTAGCTGTAGGAATCTTTGATGATCATCTTCTTAAATTTAGTTATCTTTCCTGAGCTCAACAAGGTCCTGTTTATCTTGCAAATTCCACAATATGGCTTTGAAGCCCTGCCCAGCACTTTTTGCAGCAGCTCAGCCAAAGTACAAGCTCATCAATCTGCTGGTGGCTGGAGAACTTCCTCCGCAAACACATCTGCTGCTGCGCCTGGCACTGGCTGAAAATTCCAAAAGGACTCTGGTAAAAGCAACTTCTAGGAGACATTTCATAGAATGACAGAATCATTTAGATTGGAAAAGATCATTGTGTCCAGCCTTTAACCCAGCACTGCCAAGCTGACCATTAAAGTCCACTCCAGTCATCCTGGGATGCAGTGATCCACACTGGTGGAGTCTGCAATCTTGAGGGACACAGGCCAGACCAAGAGTTGAGTCAGGAGCCTGAATTTCAGGGAAGCAAATTTCCAGCTCTTGGATGAAGCCAAGAGCAGGCCTTGGGAGACTGCCTTCAGGGAGAAGAAGCAGAACTGAGCTGGCAGATCTTTAATGATAAACTCCGTAGGGCATAAGAAATCATGCAAGAAGGGTAAGAAACCAAAGGGCAAGAAGGAAATTCGTGGGCAGTGGAAGCAGGGACAGGTACCCTGGAAAGAGCAGAGGGATGTGTTTGGTTGTGTAGGAATGGGGTGAGGAAGGCCAAGGCACAGTTGGAGCCATTGGTCAGTGGCTCAATGTCCAGATGGGGATCAGTGACAAGTGGTGACCCTCAGGGGTCTGTATGGGGACCAGTGCTATTTAATGTCCTCATCAATGACATAGGCAAGGGGATTGAGTGTAGCCTCAGGAAGCTGGGCAATGTCCCATTCCCCCTTTGGTCACAGTCAGGCACCTCCAAGCTCATTTAGAAATTCTGAACCACCATGAGCTTAGAAAAGTGTCTTCCTTTTTCTGGTCCAGTGCCAATTGCACTGCCTGGCTCTCCTTCTGTGTGGGCATTAGACAGACAAAATGCTAACTGACATTATGGTGTCATGATTAAGATGTAAGACTTCTGATGCTATGACTTTGCTTTCAGATAATGTATGGATTTTCATATAAAAATCTATTATTTAGCTTTGTGGAACAATATTTCCCATCAACTGATGTTTTCCATGGAAATAGAAACTTGCCTTTCGATTATCCATTTGAAAGACCTGTTCACTGTGACAAGAGTTTGAATTGACCCTCCTGCTGATGTCAGAGAGAGGTTGCATGTAGCTAATAGCACAGCACAGCCAAAATATTAATTCAGGATTTGATACAGATATTTGGTTTTAAAATTAAAATTATAAATGCATATTCATACAGTCTGATCTTTCAAAACATATATATATTCATGTAACCTTGTTTACAAGGAAATGTGAGAACATTTATGATGGATTTAGAAAACTAAGCAAAGGCTTAAATTATTTCAAATCAAAGGGATATGAAAAGCATATTTTAACACTGAATTGAATATCAAATGGAAATGATGGAAGTCAGTTAGAATTATGGCTGGACTATCCATGCATTTCTGTTTAAGACTTACAGGATAAACACTGGTACATACACTCCCTTCCCCAAGGTAAAAACCCTGCTTTACTGTTTCTGTATAACCCTTGGCTATATTTTGACTACCATACTATTATTATAATAAATAACAGCAAAACAGAGAGGAAGTAATAAAAACCACAAAAAAAGGGTCTCCTTTATTTATTTATAAAGAACCATTTATTTATAAGGAACCATTTATTGACTTCATTAATAGCCTAAACGCTTAAAGGTTTTATATTACCAACGGTGCAGCACTGAGACATCTACACATATTCTAATTAACAGCAATCACACACATTAATAGTATAACCTACTGCTTAAGTAAATGAACATCCTTGCCCCCTGCTGCCACGAAGAGGCTGATAGGCATGCGCTTTATTGACAAAGTAAGCTAATTTACAGAGTGATTGTCCAAGAGGGAGCTGCTGTTTATTTGTAGAGTTTTTCCCACTGAACTTGCAGGGCAAACAACATGCTTAAATTGTTAATTAAAATATCAACAGCTAAATGTAAATACTACGGTCTCTGCGAGTACACTGACACAGGTTTACTTATTTAGAAAGAAACAGTCTCAGCAATTTTCTGTTTTAAAAAAATGTTGTAGATCGAATGCTACTGCAGAGAAAGGAAGGGACCCTTCTCTCTTTGTTTCTCCAGCAATCACTGTTAGTGGTTACACATCTCAAAAAGCCCACAGACTCACAGACCCACACAGGTTTTAATACCACTTCACAGCTTGTTTGGAGATACCTTTCTGAAAAAATAATGAGCCAGGCTGCTCCTGGCAGAAGAGAAATCTGAATCTAGAGACACGATGGTATCAACTTTTGTGGAGTTTTCAACACACAAGCCAAAGGCCCTCTTGAGTCTGCATTCTCTGAGTACTGACCTTTTTCTCCCAACTGTAATAGGACATTGAACAATAAATATCAAAAACTATTTTAATGGTCAAAACATCAAAATGTTCTACTTCATTCTGCAAAGTATGGAAGGCTGTGTTTTAGGAATCATGTTTTATGAAAGAAACTGGTTTGAAGAAGAAAAAAAAATCCCACAGCCAAATATTAGAAATTTATTGATGAAAAATCAAGTGAGCACACACTGCTCTCACATGTATAGCATGTGCTTCTCTCAAATGTTTCTGCTGAAGCTCATATTTAGTTTAAAGACTATATACTGGAATGCTGACTCAAGCTTTGTGTCCTTCTCTTTTTTCTGACAGATGTTTCCAATTAAAGACTGCCATTCACTTCCCCACAGAGACAATGACCTGAACCAGCAAGGAACACTGAGACTCTTCTCCCTAGGGTTCATTTCTTCAATTTAATAATTTCATACTTCTGAAATTATTAAAAAATTAAACATAATGTCCTGTCTTTCTGTAAACCTAAGTGTCTTGTCCTACCACAGGTAATTTTTGCTAGTCAAAAAAAATTTGAAGAAATGTTTCAGGGTGACCAAAACATAGCTGTGAACAAATAAAACAAATATTGTTCCAAAAACCACTAGTTAAAACTAGCCATCATTCAGGGAGACAATGTTTTTTTTTCTCCCATATTGCATTAATGCCTATAAAGGAATAAAATTTGGTCGCTTTCATACAAATTTTCAACAACACTTTGTCACTTGCTAGAGCAAGTGTTGTTTTCTCTGTGCACTTTAGTCTGCAGGAACATGAAAGACAAATCTCACTTCATGTCACTGCAACAAATTATGATAAGCTGAGGTGGTATTTCCAGAAAAAGGCCTTTAATATTGCTTTTGTGCCAATCCATCAGTCCAACCTTATTAGACTTTTAGAAAAGTGTAAAGCCTGTAAATCTGCAGCTCTAAATTGCAGATTACACAAACTAAAGGGGGCACTATAAGGAGCCCTTAGATTAAATTTTCTTTTTCCTGAGAAGCAGCGTTTATCTGTAGAGAAGGAAAATAAGTATGCTATCCATATGTGGGGATGCATAAAATGAATAACCCCCATTTTACTGACATTTGTGTAAAATACTAGAAGATGAAAATGCTGAAAATTATTAAATAAGTATAAACCATTAAAAAACAAACAAAAAACTCAATAAGGCAATCCTTTCAAATTTTGTATACTAGCTATTACTGCTAAAGAAAGTAATTTGCAGTCATTGTGCATGATGCTTTGAAAATGCCAGTTCTGGGCTCAGGGGCAGCCAAAAAGAATGTCTGGAATTATTAAGAAACAAATTTGGAATGAACCCCAAAAGCAGTATTACACTGCAGTGTAAATCCATGATGGATCTATCTCAGATACCGATCCCCACCTTAAATAAGATATTTAGAATGTGTGCCACAGATTTCATGGGAGAAAAGATGAAGTGACTAAAAGTTTTCATCTTGAAATAGATGACCTAAGGGAAATATGAAACAGGTCTACAAATTCATGCACAGTAAACAGAACATAAAAAAAGGTTATTCACCATTCCTCATGAAATAGGAACTAGAAGAACGGCAAAGAAATGCTCACACAGCAAGCTTAAAATGGTAAAACATGCAATTCATATTTGAAATTGTAAAGGGAACTGCCACGGAATGTCATGGGGGACAAAATAAAGGTGGGTTTAAAAAACTGCTTATGTGCCTCCATGATATATTGATAGCTATCAAACTTGATGGTGTAAATTCAAATTCCAGCTCTGGAAGCTACAGATTACCAGAAACCAGGGAAGTATAACACAGAAAGCATCATTTCCCCCTCAATCTTACTTCCTCAGGCATCTGCTCCCATCCACCCACTGCTGGGAGAGTGGCTACAGAGCACACTGAACCTTTAGTCTGAATCACTGCTGCCATTCTTACCTTCCTATGTAATTACATCTCAGCACACCCATTTAATTATTCTGTGACTGTTTGAACAGTCTAGGGCCTGCTATGTGATGTATTTGCAAATGAGCTCTGAAAGTCGTCATTTAGCAGGGGGTGTTATAAACAATTTTTTGCAAATTTTCATCTAATACTGTTACTTTTGGAGAAGGGAAAGTATGGATTTAATAAGCAGCACTTGGCTGAAGCTGTCATGTTTAACAGCTCTGTGAATTATTTCCATTCAGATTATGCACCTCTTCATAGCACGATCTAACTTCTGCGAGAGAAAAAAATAAAACCACAGCTGCATCTGGATATGTTTGAAATTTAATGCAAGTTATTGCTCTAACTATGAAATACAGATTCAATTCAAGACCTTCAATTTGCATCTAGTAACTAGTTTGTACAGTAATAGAATACTGGTTTTATATGTAATAAATCCCACGTTGATAGGTTACATGAAGCAACTGCTGCATCTCAGACATTTTTTTCCCTGTAGACTAGAAAGTCTTTTGGGGACATGCTCGATTTCCCACTTCTTCAGTACTTAACAGATCAAGTGAACTCCATTTGGAAGACTTTTGCATGAGTAATGGAGAGTGACATCTGAATTACAAACAGGTCTGCATTGTAATTGAACCACTGTGCAGATAGAAATGGAGTTCCAAGATTTGCACACTTAAGGAAAAGAAAAGGAAGTACTTTTTTTAATCACAAACTTTATTAATCACTTGTCCCACGTGCAACCATTGCAGCTATTAATCACTCACATACAACTGCACTCCTGTTGGTTTGCTAGCCCAAATATAAATTATCATGTCAAAGATTAACCCATTTTCTTTCATTAATACTTTGGTTTATTTCCTTCCACTCCCCATTTTCTCTTGCAGAAAAGGCTTGAATTTGGACAACTGGAGTCTGAATGATTAATCATAGTGACAGAAGGTTGACCACAGGGTCAACAAACAATGAATAAAAACATAAGACACGGGTTCATTCCAGGTTATACTCATGTTTCATTTCAGAAGTGAGAGAACAGCAGGCTCTTTTCCTCAGAAATTGCTGTCTAGTAGTCAGAAGGCAACCTTAGCACAATGCCCGTGCTGTTACTTTCCCACCAAAAACCCAGAGCCATTTGTTATTAGAGTTGCTGTGTAGGCCACCCAGTCTGGTGGAACAACACACTTCAGCAATTTCAGAGCACAGCTAAATGCTGACATCTCTGGGGCTTTGACTACTGCAAACAAAGCCAGCAATCAAGCCACAGAAGCTTTCCCTGAAGTGTGATATAGGATCATAAATATAGCATGATGGCTATTAAGCTCATAAGTTGTAGTCAGGAGATCTTATAATCAAAAGTCCTCAGGGTTGTACTGCTAAAAATAAAAGAACTGTGAAAGAAAACAAAATGTATGGAATTGGACAATACTGATTTGAGAAACTGAGAGTTTTATGATGACTTCTAACAATTCTTAGGGATAAAAAATGGATGTAAGTTGCATTGCAATTGTGAAATGAAGAATTTTTTTATAATATTTAAGTGTAAGCCTTTTTTAATACAGTAGCTACTGAGACCAATCAAAGGCAGAATAGAGTCCAGTTCTTGTAAAAAGCAAACACCAAAAATGTAATGAAACTACTCCCTCAGTGAAGTTTACAAGGAAGTCTTCATTTTGATGATCATGGTAAAGTTTTTTTTTTTTTTTCTCTTGGACCAAGAGTCTAGCAACAGTGTTATTTTCAACCCAGTGGGACAATTCCTTCAAATGACTCAAAATCCCAGCAAGATTTCAAGGTCTATTTTGCAATAGTAGAGGTTCAAAGATGCTCAATCAAAACTCTCCAAGAGATGAAACTCTGTAAAAAGCTCTTTAACAGCTTATAGAAAAAAGTGTGGTGACATCTCACTTTTTTTTTTTTTTAAATGCTTGCAGAAACTAAACGTGAAAAATCAACAAAAAACAAAAATCTTCAGGTAAAAGCAAAAAGAATGGGCAAAGACTCAGAAAGATGATACAGACTGCTGTCATATATAATCCACACTGTGATGGACAAAATAGCTACTTGTGACTTAGGACAGCTGTAATCAGAGATACTTTCTCCTAATGACTATTGTCTCAAAAGACTTAACTCATTTGCATATCTAAGTTTTCAGAGCTTTCTTTTAAAAAGTGAGGAAATGTTTACTCACATAGCTATCATTTTACAAATTTAAAATGATCTTTGTAGTAATTTTTAATCTTAAAAATTATGTGACTGGAAGCTTCAGCACAAAATAATTTTATGTCTTTTTATCCTTTATATTTGAGTTGGCTCAAGATGTGGATAATAAAAGATGCAAGGAGATAAACATCTAATTTTTTCAAAACCTTTTACAAATAAACGCACGGTAAATTTGGAAATCACCTAAAATCTTTAATGTAACATTACACTAAGCAGAATGTTGGTACAAATGTTTTTACTTTGACTTAAGTTCTCTGATGAAGTCATGTCCATGTCCATGTCCAACTCTGCAGTGAAGACCAAAACTACATATCAAGTCTGTCAGTCTTTGGATGATACCTTCCTCCTGGGCAGCATTTTCCAGCTCTAAATCTCAGAGCACACGACAAATGTCAGCATTCCTATCTTAGGACATTGAAACCCAGGAGAAGAGGGTGCCCAAATAACAAAGTGAGGAACCAAATCAAAGAGATCTGAATGTTCATCTGTATTTTATCTAGCACAGACCCTTTTCCCAATGATACCAACAACAGACGCTCTTGAACTGCAATTGGATTCACTCAACAGCATTCCCAGCGAAGGCTGATGTGCAAGGAGCCCAATGGCATTGTCTATCCTGGGTGCAATGCTGGCCATCAAATAAAACTACCAGAATTCTCCATGTGCTTAAAGCAGTACATGGATTTCTTGGAATACATGATTTAATAAAGCTCATTCCTTTACATACCCACTGAAAACAACAGCATTTCTTTAGGAGTTCCTGGGCATGTCAATATTTCCATTAAAAAAAACCCAAACAAAAAAAGCAGTAATATTGACAAAACTCTACCAATAGATGTCAGCTGTAACATAAAACATTAATTTAAATATATTTGATTACATAGCAATTCAACACACACAGCTATCTTACTGTGAATATTTGTGTGGCTGAACTTAATTTCAATCATCATCTTATTCTGAAGTGTTTTTCTAATCACTTCATTTTGCTTTGTTTCAGAACTCCTACAATTACCAGGAGTCTTTCCAAGAAGGCAATTTTTGAATTTTTGCCAACCAGTTAAATGCAGGACTCAGGAAAGCTCTTTGTATACAATCTGTCTGATCTACCTCGTCACCTGAGAGGATAAACAGGATTTACCTTGGTCTGTAGGCATTAACTCAGTGAGCTTTAAAATCCAACTTGTTCTCAGAGTGATTGCCTGCCCAACTGCACTGCATTACACTGAGTTCCTCTGAAATGCTGTGCAAATAGGACTTTTTCAGGGTTCTGTAAAAGGTAGGGGTTTTTTCTGTTTTTGTGGGGGGTTTTTATGGGGTTTTTTTGGTTTGTTTTTGCTTTTTTTTTTTTTTTTTTGGTTGGAGTTTGATCATGGATAAAACCAAAATTGAAATTGTTTCCCCCACATTTCTGCTCAGCAAAATTGTTATGAAAGGATTTTGACTTGGTAAGAAGTGGCTACTTTAATTCCAGATAAAAATGCTTTCATTGTCAAAGCTTTCCTTCTTTAGAAAGTTAAATTTGTAATTTAAGGAGAAAAAAGAAAAAAGGACTGGTAATTAAGACCTGCAAGTTTTAATATAGAAAATGTTTCATTTTGCAGAGACTTTTGTGTTTCGTTTATGTAGCACAGTATATGAAATCTAACTTTTATAGTCATGGAAAACTCAAAACTTTAACTTTTGGGCAAGCAGCACACTCCCTGGAAAATTTAACTCAGTTTCAATTAATTATTTTATGTTACAAAAAATTTCTCAGGATCTTACTTTTACTACTTTTCTCAAAAAAAATATATATTTTTAAATTTGTTCCATTAAATACAAGACTTTGATGTGCTGCATGATTGCTCTGTGTTGTTATTTAGTGTATTTGATAACTCATTGAGATGAATGTTTGTGTGAAAATCTGCAGTTCTTAAGCACACATCCAGTGTGCTTCTGTGTCACTGTTCAGCTTTTCCCTGGTTTAAAAGAGAACTGCACCGTGTTTAAGTGAATAAAGGATCATTATTACTCATTTGCTTAAACTGTTTTGCACACTAGTTGATTGGTGCATTTTTTTGACATAAATAGACAGTTTAGAACCCCGATGAAGAAATGGTGTTCACAAGAAAATACCAGCATGGCCTCAAGAAGAAATTCTGAATACTTCTGAACCAGCTCCATATAAACATACTAACTGCCGTGAGCTGACATACGTCAGATGAAAAATACATCTTCAACTCTTAAAAAGCTCTCTTGCAACGACCTGACCATTCATTATAATATTCCTATATTCCATTGATCTCTATGTGGTATGGAACTTATTCTAGCAAGAGAGGGGATAGATAACTCTGCCTCAAACCACTTGTGAACACTGGAGCAGTCATGTAAGCTAAACAAAGAAAATTAAACCAGTTTTAGTTGTCTTCTGTGAGGTTACAAGGTGAAGAGTGTGAGCTATAAAACAAAAGCTGCTCCCAGTGGGAGCTGATACCTGCACATCAAAATGTGTTCAAGCCTGTTCAAATTAAAAACTAGAAGACCTGGAGGTTTACCTAGAAACACTAAAATAATTTTCAAGCCTTTTCTTGAAAATCAGCAGTGTTCCACTGGGAGCATCGCTCTTTGGAAGACCTTCTGTCCTATATTAAGCCACAGGTGTAAGCAAAATTGAAGAGGTTGCCTCAGGAGAGGCAGAAACATTATATTACACAGGATGACATTAGTAATTCAGATGATAGCAAAAAATCCTAATTTATTCAGGAAATGACATTTTATTTATCGTGGCTCTGCAATTTGAAAATTTACAGAAGGCACATCAATACAAATTTCTTGCTAAGAGAAGGTATAAGCATCTGACATGGCTGGCTGCTGCCAACAAACCACTTTCAGTATTCACACAGGGTTCTGCAAGCAGCAACGTGTTTGAAAACAAGAGGGAAGTCCTCTATAATGAAATGCCCATTCATTTTTCATGTTACACTCTTCTGCCCATTCTTTCCTTCTCTCATACATCATGCTTTTAACAACTCAAGTTTTTTGCCACTGCTCCATTAGCTTGGTATTCTTTTTCAAACTGTTGTCAACTTGTTATTTTTCAGCATTTGACAACCTGCCTATAAACTGCGGTACCTGGAGGAATATTGCTTGCCTGATTCCTACAGAGATTACATGGTAATAATTTTGCAATATATTATGGAACTATTAGAAATTCTGTATGAAATACAATGAAAACAATAGACTTGTATTTTAATTGTTCTCCTGAATCAAGCCTGTCAGAAAATGACAACAAATTTTCACTGAAAAATCTGGCTGCATCAAAATAAAGACATGGGGGAGATCATTTCAATTCATCATAGAAAGCTTGAAAAGTGCGAAAGAATTCTCTAATACCTTAAAAAATATTGAAGGTTCTTTATTAAAAATTTTGATTCTACCATTATTCAACTATGTTGTTATAAAGTAACATTTTGAGAGGAGAGAATGCTCTTTCATAGAAATAAATGCCTAAAGTCTTAAAAATACATTTTTCCACCCAAGAGGTTTTTTTTTTTTTTTTAATTTCAATATTCCTAAATATTTTTTTCTGTCCTGTACTTATCTTTTTCCTAGCCTAGATAGATGAAAATGAAGTCTTGATTCTGTGCAGTAAGAAAGACCCGGACACTGAGGAGTGTGAGCACCAGGCAGAGCAGAGCAGCTCAGAGCAGGGCAGAGGCCAAGCTCAGGGCGTGACCCAAGCCCACGATGAGCAGTGCATTCACCTGGCTCTGCTTGTTCATACCTTTCTTCTGTTGCCCACTCCAGAACTCTGTTTTCTTTTTATTTATTTATTTTTTTTTAAATTCTCTTAACTGAGTGGCAAAAGGAAACCAGTTTTTTAAACTCCATCAAGTGTCCTCCATCAGGCCTGGATAGCTGGCAATGCACTTCCAGGGACACGGCGCAGAGGAGAGGCAGCTGTACCACTGCCTGAGCTTTCTGCTCCACTTCTGCTATTTTAATAACTCATATCACACTCTGGCAGGGTGACCCAGCTGGCAGATTTCAAGTGACTTACAAGGAAAAGATCATTTTTATTTTGTGTAGTTTCTTTCTGAACTACGCTGATTATAAGCCTTCTGGAAAAAAGAGCTGATGGGAGTTTTTGCAATCTGGAAACTAACTAAAGTAATAATAAGTCTAAAAATAATCTCTCAACTTTTTTGAGAGAGTAGGAAGACATGACCTAGACTGAGAGGCTGAAGGAAGAGGCTGGTTTAGCCAGGAAAAGAGAAGGCTTTGGGAACACTGAAGAGCCATCTGCCAGCCCCCATGGGGAGGTCACAGGGGAGCCCAGCCAGGCTCTGTGCAGAGCTGCACCATGAGACAACAGCTGGAACATGAATCAGGGGAGATTCCAGCAGGACACAATAGGGCTCACCGTGAGGGTAAGAAAGCACTGGAGCAGGTTTAACACGAGGTTGTGGAATCCCTGTCCCTGAAGGTATTGTCAGCTTGCCAGAGTCCCAGGCAGCCTGGTCTGAATTCAGCACTGACTTTGCTTTCAGCAGAACATGGGACTAGAGGCCCCATGAGGACTTTCCAGCCTGGAGGAATCTGTGGTTCTGTGAGATCTGGTATAATAGGAAACAGCTGAACTTCTCCACACCTCAGAAAAACAAAACATGAAGAATTTTTGGTTTGCTTCTTAATTTAGAAAAAATGCAGTCACTTTGTCCTGATCAAGAAGCAGCTGAAATGACACAAAGTCTCTATAGACATTTTGCAATGTCCTGAATTCTGAAGGAGGCAAGGCTTAAAACCAGGTTTGGATGGAGTAGCTTGTCTGACTGTTGTCAGAACCTACCCCTTAGTTTTGAGCATCTTGGATTTCATTTTTCCTTAAGAAATAATTCTTCACCCATCTAATTGTAGGAAAAAAACTTGGGAAAGTAAAACTAATGGAATGACCTCTGCTGACTCCCACTTGTGGTTGGAGCCCTAATTAAGGGAACAGTACACAGAAACACACTATTCCCTTCTCTCCCTATTTGAGCTCTGTTCATTTATAAGAAAAAAAACACTTTATTGTCATTCTTACACACATTGTAAAATATGGTTCCAAAGATCTTACAAGCCCAACATAAGGAAGTCAACTGCTCTTACACTGCAGGAAACTAACAGACATCCTACATTATAAGGTGAAAAGAGAGCAAGGTTTCAGCTTCAAATGAAAGGAATCAAACCCATGACTGCTGGTGAGATGTGCATGTCTGCAGGCACGACTATGCTATTCTTGTCTCTAAATAATAGCTAAAGAAATACAAGTAAATGTTGTGCTAAAGTCACAGTTTCTGCTACTTCATCACAAGAGTGCTCTTTTAGTGAACATCTTCTGTTCTTCAGAACCACAGAATATAACCATACGACCCTGTCCTAGACTGAAGGACACTTTTTTTTTTTTGCTACAAACAAATCCTCTGTGGAAAAACTTACTCTACAGCAGGAGCATCGAGAATAAGATGAGAAAATACAGAAATGCATGAAGAAATTAGGCAGTGCTTCTCTTAAAAATAACCAATAAGTAATTTGTTTAAAGAAAAAAGAAACAAAAAGCGGTGTTTTTCAAAACTCTGTGTGTTAGAGGACTCTGTTTGCAGGAAGCCTGCTGGAGGTGAGAACTGCCTGGTAGATGGGGCTGCAAGTATAAGCATTTTTATACTGGGTTGTCAGAGGTGGAAAAGAAAGTATTATGTCACAATTTTGAGATATCTAAATTTAGAAAGTTTCCGAAGCTGTCAGTTATCACCCTGTTTTTTGATGCAGCACGCTGGATTCTGGGTTCTCAAATGTATCACTACCAGTTTTACATAAATGCTTTTAAAATAGAAGTTATCAGTGCATGAAGGACAGCGAATCCCACTGACTACTAGTTACCTGGAAGTACACGGCTGGGTAAGAAAATATTTTGAACTTTCTCAAAATTCAGGAAGCAAGGAAGAAAGATATAAGTGAAGTACATTTGTGTTCTCAAAGACACCCACCAAGTCCCCCAGAGTAGGGAATTTACATCTTGTAAATGCACTGCCCAACACTGCAGGACAAGAGCAGGGTCTCTGATGTCACTGTTAATGCAAGCCATGCATTCAGACAGCTGTGCTAACAAGCACATTAAAAAATAATTTCCCAGACTTCTCACTGAAATGTGTGAGTCCCAAGGAGTAAAAATGATGCAATTTGTAATGCAGACCAGTAATTACAACTCCAGTGGTTTACCACTCTAATAAATACAAAGTGCTAAGCAGTGCTAATCTGGATTTACTCATTCAATTTCTCCCTTCACCCCAATCCACTGCAAACAAGTCTGAGATCAATACTAACAAAACTGTCTTTGTGGTATCAGGTTCAGTTCTGCTGACGTACTATTATATCTTAATTTTCCTGGACATAAAATCCAACATAATTAGACATACTCTGGAGAAATTGTTTCATTTATTTCCTTACTGTCATTAGTATCGAGATCATGGCGGGGAAAAGGAACAGTAACCTGCATAGTAGTGCAGCAAACAATTTACTATGGTTGCCTTCTAGCAATGTCATTTATTATTGTTTGAGACAGCTCAAGCCAGTTGATACCAGTTAAAACACTTCAGCCAACCTAAAAATTATATTCTTTCAGGGCTTTCACTAGGAAAAAAAAAAACAAACAAAAATCAAAACCTCTTTCAATTCAATAATTATTATGGGTATTTTCCATACAGCAATAACAGAACTATGTATTCTTTCATGGAAATCATTTTAATAAGCATTTATTACATAACACTAATCAGTAAGCTATTTTCCATTAATAACACAAAAATGGGTAATACAACCCCCACCAGTTGATATTACCCTTTTATTTTCTTGTGCTTATCATTGTAAATAACATGATTCACATTTTCTGAAATGCTTTCTGAAATTATATCAGAGCATTTGAAATAATCCATTTGTAAAATAGCAAAAAGATTTTGATTTATGTCAGAGTGACTGCCCATTTTTCAGAAAAAAAATGATAGAACTCATCTAGTAAACCTAATAAAAGACTATTATGAATGACTGGTAGAACAAAAAGTTGTTTTTCATATTACAGTCAAAAGGCATTATTAACCTGACAGTAAAAGATTTTAGTTCCTAATTTTTTCTATTATTTCTGACCCACAGAAGTACAAGTGCCCCTTTGCTGGGGACAGCTGAAAAGCCTGAAGGCAAACCATCATCCTTCAGAGGCCAAAGCACAGTTCAGCCATCTTCACAACAGAATTCTAAATAACATCAGAGAGAGCTCATTTGACTAAAACATTTTACCCATTTTGTTTTGCTGCATATATATATATTTTTTTTTTCATGTTTTCCTTATTCCCTGTTCCTCCAAACACAAGCACAGGAAACACCGCCAAGAATTTACTCTTGATGAATTCTGGTATGGTTTGTGCACATGCAGCCTGTAATAGATAGGCAGTTCTTGGCTGGATCAATCAATCTTTCCATCTTATGGAAACAAAAAGTTTTCAGCACAGGTACAGACTCTGAGAGAGAGGGGAGGGAAGGAGTGAGGTTAGAGATGCAAATAGCTTGCCTTTCTCAATAACCTCCTGTAAATTCCCTAGTGACTCCCAAGACTCCCCCAGGCCAACAGAGCAGAGCATTTTATGTTCTTTCTTAATTTTTTCTATTAAATGCAAATAAAACTATTGAACTTTCTTTGTATAAAGGAAGCTAAGTGTGTAAATATTTGAAGGAACATGGAAACAAAACTCTCATGGTTGCCAGTAAAATAGACTTTAAAATACATCACACATAATCTCCCATTGTGACCAGACTTTAAGTAGAAAATTCCATAGGACTGAGGAGGGACTGTGTACTCTACCCTGTGACCATGTGAAGGCAAAATAACGCTAAATGCAAAGCACAGCCCCATAGACCCAACAGACAGGTTACTCAGAACCCCTGAGTGCCCAAATCTGTGCAAGGTGAGATTGAAGCAGCAGCTTACAGGGAAGCTGATGGCCTGCAGTCACCACCCTGGGCTTATTCACACTCACACTTGGCACACTTTGGCTCTTGGGACCCTCAGTGCCGCAGAGCAGGGTAAACTCTGAGAGGTGCTCAGTCATTCACACCCAGCCACATCCAGAAGCATTCCTTGAATGCTTCATTGTATCTAAGTCAACAGACTTTGGAGCGCCTCAGGTCTAGAGGACTTAGAGCAGCACAGACAGATGCAAAGCCCCATTTTTCTAACAGCTTCCTTCATTTAATAAAATCACACTGGTGTGTCACTGGAAAGAATTCTGGCAATGATCAAGCAACTCTTCCAGGCCTGCATGAGACTTAATGTCATGCTTAACCTTGCCCTTACATTTTGAAATAATCTAAATTTACCTAAACATACTGGTGTTAGTTGTTGTAACCTAAACAGTCTGCACCATCTTACCTCTCAAATGGCAACGGCAGTTTTCAGAGAGAGTGCACACTTGGAAGAACAGAGTCTATCATTTACTGCTATTTAAAAGCATCAATTAACATAAGGAAAACAACATTTAGATATTAGGTGCTACAGTGATGGGGCTTTTTCCTTGAAAACAGAGAACTGCTACCAGCAACCTTTTGTCTTTAGTCTAAGCAAGTAAACTCGGAACCAACTAAATTCATGATTTGCATGACAGTGGACTAAGCAAAAACAAATCAATCTCTCCCATGGGATAAAGTAGAGCTTCAGGCTGACCAAGGTTGCTTACCTTTGAGAATAAACTATTTTCTAAAACAGTCAATCTCAAAGACTTTGAACAAGCAAGTTGCTTTCAACTTAATGAAAGCAAGGTTTACATTTTATTGGATTTGTGTTTGCTGTCTAATGTGGTAACGATGAAGCATAGCGAAACATTTGAATAAAATTAAATAGAAGGCATCTTTGATTTGCAGAAAGTCAACCTAAGTGCAATTTTACTTTGAGGCAGAGGTATAATGTGGAGTGGATGCCCATAGAAAGGCTCTTTAGAAGTTCCATATTAGGTTGGGTTTTGCTAGCTATAAGCTTCTACTTTTCAGCTTCTGGGTTATTCTTTTTTGAATGTATGACATAAAAATCACTGGGAGTGACAGCATTACCCCACTGCCAGAATTCTTCCAAGTGTTTGGAACACTAGGAATACTTCTGCTGAAAACAGCAAATGCCAAGTGTCAGTGGTACTACAAGGTACATCATATATATCATATCATATATCATAGTCCCATGGTATTCTAAATCTACACATAGATATTTACCTGTGCGTGCTAACATGCACCCATGTAAATTAAAAATCTGTGCTAAGTGTACCCTAAACCGTTCATTTCACGGTTGACAAAATTTCAGTTTATAAAACAGGGTTTTTTTCATCTATTTGTAAACTTGAAGTCACATTACAGGATCTTCCTTCTTCACTTGAACCTTCTGCAGGTGACAGTACAAACACAGAATATTTCAACTATTTTTCTCGCCAGCCATCATGCACTGCTGTGTATCCAGTGTTAAAACAAGCATTTTAGAGAGGTACTGTAGTTATAAACTGGACCTTTTCCCCCATTTTAAAATAAGCCATAAACATTTACTTTGAAAATTCAACCAAATCAGCTTGCACACAAATCACACTGTAGCTCTAATGTCAGTGAAGCAACCTTCTCCTACAAAAAATATTTTTTGAGTTTGTATAACACATACTTAAGATATTCAAATTCCTCTTGCGAACTAAGCTGAGCAAACAGCAGACAATTTACTTTGGTAAACACAGCCTGCATTACATGTCGGCATTGCACACGGTCTCACACTCACACACAGACTGCCGACCTCCTGCCTGAAACAGGGAGGCTCAGGGTATTTGATTTGGTTAGGGCGATGCCAGCAGGATAAAGAGTCTTTAACTTGGAGGTGAACAAATAAATAGCCCAGTAATGATTCCATATTTATTTAACAGCATAAGTACTTTTACTAGCCAGACACTGTCTTCAGAGAAATCCTTAGAGGGTTTCTAAACCTTCCTCAATTCATCAGCCTTTATCATTCTAACAAAACCATATTTGATTCATCTCAGATGTTAACCAGGCCAAATCTGATTCATTCACAAACAGCTGGTGCTTCCACACTCTTCCATTTCCTTTCAATGATCATATGGCCTGGTGGGAATAATGTCTTAGCCAGATTTCTGGAATAAGTAAAATCTTTCTCTTGAACATACATATTCAAAATTTGTATTTCTGTGTGAAAATAGTACTTGGATTCATGCACATTAATTTTCTCAGACTCAGACTTTGAACTGTGCTATTTTCTAGAATTTATGCTAATGAACTGTAGATGCTGGCAAAGCTTCATTGCTGTCCAGCCCTTCTCCAGCCTCACTCTAGTAAAAATCCAAACAATGTACTCTGTCTGCTTGTTACAAGGATACAAGGATGGAACAAGGAATCAGAAAATGGGAACAGATTAACTCTGGGGGAGGAAAACTACCATCCTGTGATGCATTTGCACAACAGACTGACCAAGGTTGAGCAAAAGACTCTATATTGTAAAATAGTATAAATAATAAAAGTGATAATAAAAGTCTGCTTTCAGTGTAGAATCATTGTAATTATGGAATCTAGAAGAGCAGGAAAATCTTTTGTTTGAGGAAGCCATGACTTGTTCTACAACAGAACAATGAGAAGCCATTACAGCCAGCCAGACTCTACCTTCTCCAGTGCTGTAATTGAGTGCTAACATCCTTAACCCAGGTCTGCAAGGCAAATGGTCCTTAGCCATCAATGTGATTTGGGATGATGGATTTTTAAATATCCACCATTGTGAGCAACTAAGGCTGTAATCTATATTAACAAGTCATTTGGTGCTATCAATTGTTGCAGCAGCTAGTAGCTGAGGTTCCTGCATGTGCACTGTATGTACTTCCCATGTCTTATTCTGGGATGTACTCAGCCTTGTACTCTGCCACCATCCCTAAATAAACATCTGAGAAGTACACAAGGGGCCAGTTATTTATTTGGACATTTCTTTTATGGGCTGGGATGCATTTTGTGCCCCCACAGAAAGAATTTTCTGAATTTGTTTCCTTTGAAAAAAATCTGCTTTACACTTCTAAACACTTTCTGGATGTGGAGCAGTGAGTGGGGTCAAGGTGGCACAAGTTAGAGCAGTCAGGGCAAAACCTGCTGTTGTTCTGAACTAACGCTGATGAAGACAAAGACAGCTTCTATCCATGTACTCTGCAGATAAAAATAGGTGGGAAATATATGATTTGTCAATAAGAAAAAAAAAAAAAACAAGCTGGCAAAGGAGGCACAGCCATTGGGGGACAGCCTCAGCACAGATGCAGGGAGACAGGAGAGCAGTGAAAGGGAGCAGAACACAGCAGAGGTTCAACACCTGGCTGTGAAATGGGCTGCTCGTTTAACAACTGGTTCCACATTGAACTACACTGAAGGAACTCCTGATGTATCACAGAAGTTAACTTATTGCATTAAATATACAATTCTCTAAAGTACATTTTTGAAATTACCTTTTAAAAAGAAGTTTTTAATACATTGTCTCTAAGTGGATGAGTTATCTTTAAAAAAACTGAAGAAAATATTTGCTGTAGAATCAGCCAAACCACTGTTGCTCTAAAGACTTTTTTTGTAAATTTAAGCTTGAGCTCACAACTTGAAAATTATTTAAAATCCTTTGAAAAGAGTGCTGCTCCTAATTCCATTCAGCTCTATTCATGCTTATGAGCATAAAGCAGGACTAGGAGAACGAGCACTAGTTCAGTTGTTAATACTTTTTTCACCCTTGATGAACCAATGTGCTTTAACAGGCTACAATCAATTTAAATGCTACTCTATATCTACAGCCAGGTATTTGTCTTCACTTGTTTTTTTTTTTCTTTTTTGAACTAACTAAATCATGTGAATGAATGCATTTTTAATATGCCTAAGGATAAATTAACATAAAGGTCTTGAGACCTGTGACAATGATTCCACATAAGAAAATTGAGAAGATATGAAACATACTGGCTCAAAAGAGAGTTTCATTTCTTTACAAGAAATCTCCAAAAGCAAATCCTCCCTCAGTTGCTTTCCAACATGACAGAGTAGATGCCAATTCCAACTTCATCAGCATTGTACCCTGCAAACTCCATCATTACACAGCGCAGCTGTGCTGCAGTTCTCCTCTGTGTTTATTTCCATGTATTATAAACACAAGTATGGAGATAGGGAACTGGTCTTGGAAATACCCTTTGAAGTCTCCAGTCAGCTTCTAGGTATTATTTTACAGAAGGTATCTGAACTAAATTGACAGTAGTGAACAGGAACAATTCAAATATACAAGTTTGCAGGTAGGGGACCTGTGAGTTCACGACACTCTGCTGGCTGGCTTCCAGCAGATCAGCGTGGTGCAGTGTTCTGACACTGCACAACAGCCAGGCAGGACCTCCCGAGAGAAACAGCAAACTCACAACAAATGCAAGGGCTGAAGCAGAAAATATTGCTACAATTTCTGAATATCATTAGGCATGAGACACAGAAGAATCTTGGCTCAGAAAGGGATAGATAGAGGCGTTTAGAAAATTTAGATGCAATAATGAGACTGCACTCCTTTAAATTTAATTCCTTTATGTTTCAAAGGCTGACAACTCCAGAGATTTTTATTTTTTCCTCCTTTTGCTGTTAGTGCTTAAAATTGTTACTAGGCTTTCTACATAAGAATAAATTAAAAACTGCAGCAGGTCAATGCATCCAGATGGAAAAGCAATACATTTATGCTACAATCTCTAACAACAGATAAAGATCCCTGTCCTCCAGACAGTGGTAAACTTCCCTCAGGAAAGCATTACTATATTTCACATCTACAAAGGCTTGTTCAGTCCAGCCTGAGAATTTGTCTCTATTTTCATATGCCCTGCTCATAAGGAACAGCTGCCAGGATGTGGTTTGCATGAGGTTAATGGATCAGACTTTGACTTCACATTTTTGTGTCCAAGAGTAAGTAAATAAAGCAGCAGGTCATTCAGCTTTCAAAGATGGTAGCCAAATCTGACTTGAATCGCATTACCAGTGTTCACTCAAATTCACAGTTCATTTTTGCTCAAATGTTGCTATACCAGGTGTATAGTGACCAAATCAACATCTTTCATGCCCATCCGTCTGGATCCACTTCCAAAGGCTCCATAAGGTGAAAAATCACCACAGAGTTTCTTGTTATGATCAGTCAAGACGCTTTTTCAGGAAAAAAATCTGTGATGATTTAAAACGTTTTTCAGAGGTTTTACTGTATAGCAATGACTGTAACTCACTTGTTTTCAAATGTCTTCTCTGCTGCTAATCAGTTTAGTCATTAGCCTTCCTAATTTCAAGTGTTGTCACCATGATTTCCAAATATTTGAGCAAGCAGTATAATAGTGCTTATGCTGCAAGATCATGCTGCACTGTTCACTATACATACAATGACCCCACATGGACTGGATTCTTACTATTATTTTATTTGCAATATTCCACTGTTACATTATTCAGCTTCATATTTTATGTTGATAATTGGCAGTGCAAAAGCTGAAGGGCAAATCTGATTTCAGCACAGAACGGAAATAGCAGTGTGGTAATTATACTAGACATTAGGCATATTTATAATGTTTACTGGTGGTACTTCAGACTAAGATCACTTCTGTCCTTTGGAATGACCCACACAACATAATTCAGAGTTCATGTGCAAGATGAAATTATGTTTATTTTATACTATTATTTCAAAATATAATAAATTAATAGTGCACTAAGTTAATGCATCCTGATACTCATTTGGGCACATCTGTAGCATGTGTTCTTCCCCCCAGGTCTCACTGGACTTTGTGTCTCACTAGAACAAAAGTGTACATATTCATGTACCTCCCTTTTCTGCTCTAAGGTCACATTGGCAGGGCACTGCTTCTTTCTGGCACTTATCCCCTTGCTCAGTAGATGGTGTTCTTCATAGTAATAATTACAAATTGAACATTTTATTTATTTGAGTTAGATAAGACTGTGGATTCCATTGCTCTAAGTAGATATAAGACTTCTAGCCCTTGCTTCTCTATCCCAGCTACCAATTCTGGCCTGGAATCATGGCAGCCTGTCCTTTTTTGATGTGCTCAGAAAGCATTCTAGCTGAAAACAGTATAATGGCAATGAAAATTTAATACTTGAAGGCAGACAAGCCAAACACCTTAGGAGACTGACTGGGGCTTCTGGCTTCAGGTGCCAGTGCCACATTTCCCTCTGGGTGTTCTTCAGAGCACTACAGGGCTGGGTTTAACACCACAGGGTCTCCATGGATTCATTGCATCAGTGATTTCCCCTCTCCAAGCTTGCCTTGCACCTCTGTTTTTTGGGAGGGATGAGGGCTGGTGTGTTCAGGGTTGTGAAATTATTTTGAATCAGAAGAGTCTCAACTTACAAAGCTTGCTTAAGTTTATAGCTTGGTAAGTAACTCACACATTTTGCTGTTCACTGGGGAAATGTGTCCCCTGAGAATGGGGACATATCCATTGCTTACTCCCAATCCTCCTGACTGAACCCTCTTTCTTGCTTGGAAAGGGACTGCAGTGGGAAGCTTGGGAGAGTCTACAGAAAGGAAAACCTCTCCAGAATTGTAATTAGAACAAGAAATTAACTGTCCATTTAATGTAACTCTGACCTACTGAACTGTATGTTAAACTGTACATTTGAAGAACATGTGCACACTGAAAATTCACTTTAAGATGATTGCCTCATTTTGGTGCCATCTCTTTTTCCCTCTCCTGGCACTAATAATATGAAGGCAGAAGAAAAGGCCCCTGCCCTGTCTGCTGCCTGCCTGCCTTCACCTGTGATGAAAGAGCACACAGAGGTGTATTGCGCCAGGGAAATTCATACTCTACCCGTTAGCAAGACCTACAGCCTGCAGAAAGTGCAATTCCTCTGCTTGCTAGTGCTAAGTGTACTTGTGACAAGCAAAACTCCCCAGAAACTGGGCAGAGACATAATCCACAACAATGTGAAAGTTAACTTGACAGGGCCATCAAGTTTTCTAGAATAGAAAATCCAAACAAAACTAGTACCAAGGCACACATCAAATCACAGTGCTAAAGGAGGTGCAGTGGGAGGCTGATATATCTTAGATGAAGTTTTTTATTTCACTGAGTTTATTCTGTCTCAGGTTCACACAATCGAGCAAACTCACTTCATATGAATTCATTAATGACAAAGGTGACAGGTAAACTTGTCTTGATTGGCTACCGATTTTATTTCTTTCTGTTAACACTATTGTTTGGGGAAAACAAACCAACAAAAGACCTCTCTACATGTGATCAAATGTTATTGTGTGAAGTAAACAATAGCATAGATCAGGACAAACTGAAGGCAGGAATTGATTATCTTTAACAGCTTTAGCCAGTTAACAAAAGACAGAGTGCCTTCAGCTCTGATCTGCTGATTTACAGTTACTAGTACCACCTAAAATATCCATGTGGTCACTAAAACACACAGAAAAAGATAATTCAACAAGCTATTGTATAAAGTCTGCCTGCCCTGATACTGTTGGAAATCCATAAAACACAATTGTGAGTCTACCAACACTAATTATCTTCCTCCCTCCCCCACAAAAAAAAAAAAAAAAAAAAAAAAAGGAAAAGAAAAAAAACAAGGGAAAAAAAAGGATTTAGTGCTGGCAAAGATGCCAAATTGACAAGCAATCACTCTCCTGGCAGCCAGAGCACAAACAGGTGGATGTAGCTGGAACACACTTGCCCAGTGACAGCTCAGAGTGAACCTGGCACCACACCAGTTATAAGGGTTGGCAAATCATGGAAGTAAAAACCATCATCTTAAATCTCTTGACTCCGACCAAATGATCCAATGGAATAAGAAAGGTTAACAAAGTAAAATACGTTGCAGTCCTTCAGAATGATGCCAGTGCTAAAATAATCTCTTATCCTTCCCAAGGCAAGCCAGGAAGGGACAATCAACTCCCACCTGCACCCAGGGAATGTTTGTGTTAATAAGACCCTCTGTCTGAAAATACCCTCTTTGTTTATTGCTTCAGGAAAAGGCCAACACAAATGAATCCACTGAGATTTTATCAAATCAAGACAGGATTTTTTGGGCATCTCCCTGGTCGTTAGTTTTAAATATCAGCTGTCTGGGCTTGATACTGTTCAGAACTGGCCCAAGATGAGGCTCTTCCTTTAATTCTAAGCTAGACATGGTGCTCTCAAAATGTGATTCACCTAGAAATCATATGCTGTGCAAGGAAATACAAATCTACATGTGGAAAGACATGAAATCAAATAATTACCAGCTAGACAGTTATTTAAATGCCTTAGGGAGGAAAAATAGGAGTCAAATAGTTTTATAATGATTTGGAAAAAAGAAGTTGGTCATAATTTTCCTTTCCTGTTTACCTTCAAGGCATGCTGCAAGGTAGATCTGTACGGTGTGGCTGCAGCACAGGTTGTTTTGAGATAATGAATTGGCTGAGGATGTTTAAGTTCTGATAGATGTTTCAGTTAATATCTCTCTGGGCACTGTCTCCTGGACAAGTGCCTAAATGTCAAGTTCCATGCAGTTAAACTTTTAGATTTTATGTTAGCTAAAAATGCATAAATAGCACATAATTTGCAAAGTGATGTTTAAGAGAGACTTTAAAATTATTTTTGTACCATACTTCCCTCTCTGGTCTTCTTTTTAAAGCAGATGTTGGGTTTATTGCATGGGTCCAGCTAAAGGGCCACACTCGAGCCCAATGCACAGGGGTAACAGGGTCTCAGAAGATGTGAATTGCTAAGCAGGGTAGAGACTGGTAAAATCTAGGGAAACATGGAGGTAGCACAGTAAATACAAGAATGAGCAAAACAGATGCACAAATGCCCCAAAATTGTGGACACCACGGGTAAGGTCAGGTGCTGTTACGTACACAAAGGTTTGACTGAAGGAGCAGTCTGCTCTTGTACAGGAGTCCCAGCAAGGGAAGAGTTAAAAATATTAAAAATATATGGGAGGTAGAAAAGTGCATTTGTACCTCTCATGTATGGGCAGCTATTAGCAAAATTCTTTGCTGTATTTGTCCCATCTGCTGCTGAAACACTGACGAGCTATTGCAGAAAGAGGCTCCTGCACATTCCCTAAACCCCAGGCACCTCAAGTTTAGATCTGTTACCAAGTCTTCCAGACCTCAAGAGCAGCACAGCTGCTTTCTCCTTCCCAATATACAACTTAGTGAGAGATGAGCTCTGTGTCTGTGTGTGCATATACAGAGTTTTGTTTATATGTAAATGCCTGAAAAAATTTGGAACTACAACTAGTGACATGTAGAACCCTGATGAAAAAGTAGCTGCTTCTGAAAAGTGGGTTTTGATGAATTTTGTATGATCTCTTTAAAGATTCTCTAATGCATATTTCAAAAGATGTTTCAATACTGTAAGTTTTAGATCAGTTCGTAACTGATAATTTAGATTTTTCCAAGACTATTCTCCTGCGGTATCTACTTTCCAAACTGAGATTTAAATGTATAGTAGATCTAAATGAAATCACAGGTTGAATATTAGATTACAGCATATAAAACATCACAAAGTCCTTTGTTAATGCTAAATTAAAACCTCAGCTAAGGGAAACTTACTAAAAGTATCTGGGAATACCAGAATTAGAGGCCTTTTGTGCTTAGCAGTTTTTCTTGTATGACTTGTTTTTAGTGCCTCTGTATAAAGAATGATCAAACATTACCAATGACTTTAGCTCCCAAGATAGGCACAAACTGCAAAGAAATACATTATTTTTAAATAAGATTATTTCTTATGAAGATAATCCCAGACAATAAATAACTACAAAATTTAGCTATTGTATGAGTGTGCAGTCTTTAAGCTCAAAATAATTACTGGATATTTTAGATTATTTAATATTGGTAGATAAGCTCTAGACATTTTACTGCCGTTAAACTCTGTGCTCATAGTTCAGTTTTTCCCTTCCTCAGCCCCCAGTGCTATGTGTTCCCTGTCAATTCACTTCACCCCGATATCTAAAGGGCAATTTCCTGCTCCTCCTGCTCGCCCTGGCACACGGGAGCAGGGCTGGGAGGCTGGCTCAGCTGCCTGCACAATTAGAGGTTCTGCTTGTTCCCCTGGGATGGGGACATGACCCCTCTAGTGAGGCACTTGGAGGAATCCAGGTGGATCTTCCAGGATAAAAGCACAGCTTTGCCTCTGCCTGCCCACACCAGGGCAGAGCCACAGTGCAACTGCTTGATGCACAAAGCTCAGCTTCCAATTTCCAGAAGTCCTTAGTTCTCACTCAGGCACTAAAACAAATTGTTTCAGGGGGAGCTGAACTCCCTGGAAAACAGCAGCAAATGAAAAAAAACTTCCTGGGCACATTTAAAGATGTTGCACCACCTGAGTAACTGAAAGTGAAAGGGAAGTTAACAGCACCACTGCCTTTTCTCCAAGTCTTGGTTTGCCATCTTCCAATACGACAACAAATGGAACAAATATGAACAAAAAGTTCTGGCTAATGTAAAAAACCCATAAATTAATTTTACATTCTCTTAAGCCTACATTTATTCACATCACACTTTATTTCACAGTGCCCAAAGCCTTTATTGGTGCAAAAGGCTGAAACATGAGCAGCAAAAATGCCACAGGCTCAAGACAAAAGGCACCAGGGTGAGCCTGTCCCAATGTGTGTCTGCAGCAGAGACCAGACCTGCAGCAGAGCTCTTGGCTGGGCACCCACCCCTATTGCTCAGTCCATACACATCAGATCCATTAGCTCCATTTGCTGGATCGCAGGATGAGAGCAGAATATCCAATGGAGAGCTGCAGTGCACAAAGCAAGCTCAGGTCCAGCAGGATAAGTCTGCTCTAGAGCAGAATCAAAGTGTTAGTCTCTCGGCTTCCTAAGCATCATGTCAGTCACTGCAATTATATATATTTAAAATAGGTGATAAGTCTATTTTCTCTGTCCTTTAACAAACTGATGCTGAGAATTTGTCAACAATTTTAATTCATGCTTTAATACTCATAAAATCAAGATCACAAGTAAATCATACATGAATGTAGAAATGTGTTTGTAAACCTTAGTTCCCCTGCCATGATAATTGCTTAATATCTGGCATTAATGATGTTTTTTCTAATGCCAGATGACTGACATTTAAACACATTTAAGCATTAACATGCAGGCATTCATGCAGAGACAGGGGATTATTTAAACAGGAAGAAATACAGTTTTAAAAACAAATAAAATATTTGCTGTCCCCCTGTAAAGGACAATCTGACTTAACAAGGTTACATATGTAATATGTTTCCATACTAGGTTTTTATATATGTATATTCAAAAGGAGAATAATTTTCAATTTAACATTGCAAATTTAATCTGCCCGTAGCAGAGCACCTTTAAAACTCCTGCAGAAAATCGGATACAGTTAATTTAAAATTACATTTGTTTAGTTTGCCTTTTTAGCTTGTAGGATATGAGTTAAAAAATACTTGCTTTTTCAAGATACAAGTGTATAAAATTAAAAATAAAATGCTGAACCTGCTTATATTGGGCCTTAATATATTTTCTTAACCCCTGATCAACTTATGCCAATATTAAAAACTCGTTCTCAAACTTCCCTTGTAACTAATAATCAATCTTTTCTGTCTAAATGACAAGCTATTTTTCCCATACAGTGCCTGACTGTCTGCTGTGTGGCAATGCAATGCTTGAGGCAACATTAATAAAGACCAAAGGGATGTGTATGGGGCGTTTCAAAGGGCTCAGAACAAAGATAGTCTTAGCTGGGGCTGCCTGACAAAGGAAAATTGTGACCTTTGCAATTGGTTTCACAAAAATCATAGGCACAAGAGGAATTTAATTTATTTTATTCTCATGCTCTATATGCCCATTTATTTCAGCCAACACCATGGCTCATATCACAGGAGTTACACGCAACAAATGTAGGAGATAAAAAAAAGATTAATCAATGATATTGGACTTTACTAAAAAAGAAACAAAAAAACAAGTAAGGTGAATCACTGTACTTTTCTGAATTCACCCTCTAATTTCAAGCAAGCAGAAACATTTGTGTAAAAAATATATAATGAAGTTGTAATAATTTAAACCTTTTGACTTAATCAAAGGGCAAAATTGCTAAGGGATTAGCACTGGTCTCTGTGAGACCAACAGAAAATTCCCTAAAATGGAAGCAACAGAAAGATCAAGCATTGATGGAATCAACAGGCATTTTTATCTTTATTTGGTTTAGACGTGGACTTGGCTTTTAGTGCACAATATTTCAAAGAAAACTCTCTAATGTTTCTGAAATAGTCTGGAGACTCGATTTGCCACAGAACTAAAAGAAATACCTCATCAGAGCGAGGGCCTGATTGTCTGAGAGATCTGGCACAGGCTCTGGCTCAGCCAGGGCAGAAAGCCCCAGCGACTTCTATCTCCCCACAATAATGAGGAACCAGGCATCAGAGTCACTGCACATTGTTTTGAGCTAATTCCACTGGAAGATAAGCTGCTCTTAAGACTCAAAGCATTTTTTTCATGCCACAATATGAACAATTAATATCTGAAACACTTATTTGTTTTGAAACTGTAATACCCAATTGTTACAGCTTTGGGAGTGACTCATTTAAATTTCTTAATTATTGCAAGCAACTTTGTCAGTAAAATAACATTTTGAAGAGATTAACTTTTTTGTTTTTTAACAATAAAAGCTTTTGTGTCAGCCAACAACTCCTTAAAGGGTTTCATCTGTTTTGCAGTACTAAAATGCCAGAGCAACTCAATATTCACAGACAAAAATAAAATGTTTAAATAATGTGATGTTGTGACACTGACTCAAATTCCACATTTGCTTTTGAAAATACAATGGCAAGATTTCTGCATTCTGTGAAGTATCTACTAGACCTTTTTTAACTAAGTGCATACACAAACTGCTCCGTGAAAAGCAATAAATTTATATTTGACTGTGGTAGTTTCTTTTGCACACTGATAAGCTACAAAACATTACGTTCCTCTAAAGTACTTTAACAACAAATAAAAATGGGAATTTTTAATATCTTTAATATTACCTCTACTACCATGTTTTCTAAACTTTGTTCAGATATTCAAGAAAGATAAATGTCTCACGGCTGGTACAGAGACAGCTTTATTTTAATTAACCAAGATACACATTTTCTGTTTTCAGAAAACAGAATTATGTTTCAACTCTTTTATCAGTTCTCTAAGGAAGCCTGGTTTTCTCGACACAGAGGTTTGTTTATCTGCTCTCTTCTCTTTCTAGATATCCAAAGAGCTGAGCAGCACCCAGGAGCTGCACTCTGCAAGGGCCAAGGGCTGGCCAAAACCTGTCCAGGGACCAGGCACTTCTGAGGACACTGGGCCCCCACCCTGCACCCACTGCTGTCTTTCCAAACAAAATCTTAATTTTCTGTTGTGGACTGGTTGACAGATCCTTCCTTCTGGACAGAATGCATAAGTGATTTGATATTTTCTAGGAAAGAGCAGAGCTTTGTATGGTGCTCACATGTTTTCAAACACACTTGTGTATTCACTGAGCACACATGATTGCAAGTATAAAAATTACTCATTTTTGAAGAGAAAATCAGCAGATTATGACTGTTCTTGAAAAATAAAAACATGTCCCACAGATGAGAGTGATTTTACATTCCTGTCACAAAGAACAAAATACCAAAAAACCCAAACCTTCAGTTTTTGGAAGTTTAAAGTACTGAGGATAGACTTGACAGACTGTCATCAATTTGCTCCAGACGTGAAGGAAAAATGCCATAGCTATGTCATTATGTTTCTGAAAGCATATCCAAAAAAGTACATTCATGCAACAGAGGAAGAAACAAGGAAAAACTCATCTATTTTGCCTACCCTCACAGCAGGCTCAAACTGTAACCAACACAGGCACACTTGTTCTAAAATAAAATATCTTTATATAACTATCTGGTATTTCATTACACATGTATGAAATACCTGGATATATGCAAGCTAATACACATATTTCTTATAAATACACACATACACAGAAAAATGCACATATGTATAAATACCTGAATAGCAATGAGATTTAAAAGGTCAATTTTAAAGCATGGAAATTCAAGGTTCTTAACAACGTAATTCAAAAAATAAGAACCAGATCATAGGATGTGAAAAATATTCAGACCACTGTGTAAGGACATAAATAGCATTCTCCTTCTTGCTTTTGACACATTCAGAAATCCATAACTCTACACCAGAAAATTCCAGACAAATAACCTAACAGATCTGTATCACAGCTGCAGAACAAAAATCTATTGGTAAATGTTCACATTTGAACAGGTTACAACAGTTTAACAAATGACATTAAATTTTTATTATTGTTCATCATTCGATGCCATACTGGATGACCTGTTTGCTTTTACCAAATCCCTCAGTCATGGTAATTCTCCAGCTAATTACATGTTTACCATATGGACTGGTGCTGCACAATCCCTTATTACCCCAACTAGAATATATTGTTAATTGTAATTATATAAAGCTACAGTATTCAAACTGAGACATTTCACCATGTCACCTGTGCAGTGGAGACTAGAAAACTTCACTGAACAAATGCCCATAAGCAGCAAGTTTGTGGAAAAGAAAACAACAGATTAATTCCTCCTCTCTTGCAAAACGAACAGGTCCAAACAGCCACAGAAATAACATTTCAAGCTGCTGCTTGAAATGATGCCACCATGACAGTTGGTCATTATGATTAATCTTGTGAGAAGTACTGATTATTATTAAATACATGTACATATCCATGCATTCACACAACAGCAAGAGTACCCAACAAAACGTGGCAGCACCATTATAAGAGTTTGCATCAATTCTCATCTGTATTCCCCTCTCCCTTTTCTCAGAAATGACACCCCAGTTAGGGGAATGATACTTGAAGCTGTTAGAAAAATTACTGGATCCCTAACTGAGGAATGTTCTCTGGGAAAAAAAAAACATTAAATACGTTATTCATTGCCAAAATACTAAAATCTGCCAGTGACTTAAATACAACACAGGAGCCCTACTGTGCTTAAAGGCCTGTTTATTACTGTCATTAAGTCCTGAAAACTGCCGCCTTATTTGTAGCTCACTGGACTCAGTAGTCTGGCAACCAGATCACAAGGTTTCAGTTCAGGCCATGAACATTCTGCAGGGAGAATGGTTTTGCCTAGTGACTAAACTATTCATTGCCACAGAAATACAAGGAGAAAAAGTCAAAGACACATTTCCCTATTGAAGTGACTTCCAAAATTTTCTATTTTTATGGATCCTCATTTAAAAGCAAACCTGTTCAGTTTACAGTGCTATGAATTCCTTTTCAGATGATTGGTATGTTATGAAACAACTGTGTGGACAATTATTTTCTGTGATGATATTCACTAGATTCTGACACTCCTATTTGGGTAGGATTTATATCTGATAGACAAAAATAAAATAACTCTAGCTTGCAGATGGTTAAGTAACTGAATTTATAAAGCTGACTGAGCAAAATGCCTCTCTTCAGAGTTTTTACTTTTAAATCTTGTTATTGCTCATTGGTGAGGATTTGCAAACACTGTGCCTGTCAAGCTTCCTGATCAGTGATAGCTTTGAAACTGAGCTAAAGCAGCATGGAAGAAACGCCAAAACTGGATTTAGTCTCATCTCAACAACCATTTTAAACCTGTTCTCACTCAAAGAAATAAAAGTTATGATATTTTCATGCTTTCAGTTTACTGCGTATCTTTAGCAATAACCTCTGCCTGAAAAATAAAAATCTCCAAAGTGAGTACAGAAGGAAAATGTCCTGATTTTTTTTCCCTTTTAATTTCTGGGAATTGTTTTGGGACCACATTTTCACTGACAATCAAGAGTGCTGATTCACATATCTGAATTTGGGGAATCATTACATGCATGATTTTCTATAACATGGCCAGCCCTAAAATTTGCTGGTTTCACAGCAAACTGCTTGCTGTGAATTTTTGACAGGCATTACAGTTTGATTCACCTCTCTCTCTCTTCTCCTCACATTGCCAGAATTACTGAACATGTCCCTCACACAATAGTTAATACAAAGTGACTTTACAGAATTAAATCTAGCATCATCAATTCCAAGATAAAAAGTACAGGAGGATGTGAGTGAGCAAATACACACGTTCAACTGTGCAATCAGCACATTTTGCAGAAATGATAGTTAGGATTAAGAACATTACCTCATAGAACACCACCTTATCCTTAAATTTGAGAGATAAAGAAAATAAAGTTTTTCAGTGAAGAGCAGGGTTTTAAGGGTACAGCATTACTTGCAAACCTTAATGAAACTAGAGGATTCTTGAGTATGAGAAACATCATATGATACAACCATTACAGTGAAAGAAATACTATGAAGCTGTTATTTTTCTGTGCAAAATTTTGCTTCTATTTCCCCTGTTCTCTCAAAGAAGTGATGGAGACTTATCTCAACTATAGGCTCATCCTCCTTCGGGGGGACTGGCGGAAGGGTGAGCATTTTGCTTTTCTTTGAAGTGCAAGCACACACTGGAGATGAAAGCAACTGCATTATTGTCTTTGATGTTTTTGATACTGAATTTCTCGTTTGATTTTTCTTTGTAGACATTTGGAAAGTAGATTTACTTCCTCAATCAACCTTACCCTAAATCCTCAATAGGTACTTATCCCCTTAAATATCTGAAATTGATATCACTATATTTAAAAGTTGGAGTTTGGAATACTTTAATAAATGCAATAAATTCTAAAACACGCCACAACCTCATTATTTGTACTGAGTCCTTAATCTCACTATGTGCTATATAAAGAGAAGAAGCAAAGGAAATCCTTATAACTTATGTGAGACATTACAAAAACAACGTGCTTGAAATAAAAAAAGCCTTATGCAGAGCAACCCTTTATGCACTGCCCTTAAAATTATCAATAGTGTACTCATTAGACAAAAAATTTTTAAAAAGCCAAAAAAATCCCCAAAAAAACCCAAAACCAACCCAAACAAAAAGTCAAAAAGTAAACCCCAAAAGCTGTTCTTCCCAGCAGTCAAGATTTAAAAACTAAATCCTTCAAAAATATATCTAAGCCTCCAAGTGGATTGCTCAGATGAGTAAGGACTATGTGAATGGTGGGTTCTCCAGGACTACATGACAGGAATAGCATGAAACGAAGGACAGCTGTAGGGACAGCAGATGGGATAAGGACTCATGATATGATCATTTACAGAGAAGTTGCCTGTCTTGCATGTTTATCTGGTTAGCTCTTTTAAAAATCAAAATGTTTCACTTTGGGAGTCAGGTATAAAAAGCCACAGGTGGTGTTGGTGGTATAATAATCAAGCGTACTAGTTTCAGCTTTGTTTCCCATAGGTATATTCTATTTTACATACATTCGGAAGGTAACCGAATTTGAAAACAGAGTAGTTATTGTTTCTTTCAAAAAGTATTTCCTTTTTGTCTTGCATATGATTGTATCATAATAGAAGTGACTGAAATGTTTCCTGTGATTTAATATCTCCTAGTTCAATGTAATACTGGGCAGATATGTTCTTCCAGACAGAAAATGTACATCCACCTGTAATCACACCTGTCTGAGAAAGGCCTGCCAAGACAGTTGGCATCATCACTTTTGCTCTTCCTTCAGAACAGAGTTTGCTCAGTAAGTAGGAGAACAGTTAAACTCCAGTGTGCTTTACCTTACTGACTTAAATCTGACTTGAAAGGTGCAGAGAGGCACATCACTTTAAGAGCAGTGGGAAAAAGAAAAAAAAAACTTAAAGCAAGTTGAAAATACAAACACAGCCATAGCAAGTGCTGGCAAATGGATTTTTTTTTGCTATGACATGCCCTACAGAATTGTTGTTTCTTCTAAGTAGCAAGGCCTGGGTTGCATGACTTTTACAAGCTCTTAGAATAACTGAGAAGCAACATGACATTGAGGATGTTTTCATCTTTTAGGATAGGGTGTCTTCAAATTAGAGATATCTCGAGTCAAACTCTGCTTCTCTGGCATGAGGCAGGGGCACTTGGCTAAGTGAAGAAACTGATACTTCATCTTTAGAATGAAAAACATTACTACAGGGAACTGCCAAATCCCCTGTTATTTTATTGAAAATACTGGTCCTTCCTTTCCAAACTGCATGGGTCTTCTTGAGGAGCTCTTCAACATCACTAACAGCTATGTTACCTCCTTGCAAAGAAAGTAAATTGGATCTGACAGTGTTTACAGGCAGTTCCTACATCTGTATTGTGCTTTGTTTGGTTATGGCACATAAAGATGACAGAATTTCTTGTCTCTTTGCACACCTTGCTCCTCTCAACTAGGTGTAATTCAAGATGGGTTAACATCAAAATCTTAACATCTGTGTAGGCAGCATCTCTGATTCTGTCTCACTGGTTCTATAAATTTCAGTCAGCAGTGGCCTCAGTCTGGCTGGATCAGACACATTTAAAGTTCACCACCAGTAAAAATGCCAGACATCATCATCCCAGAAATGTCTATCACCTCTGAGAGCTGACTTGCCCCAAACCCAAGCTCATTTCCCTGGCAGGGCAGCAAAGAATAAACAGCCTCCATCAGGGAGCTGTATAGTCTTTCCACAACAGCCCAGCCTTTCCCAATCAGCTGCTCACACACAGAATAGCTGGGCAATCTCTTCAAATCGTTTTGGACATGATGGAGAAATTGTTGGTAATCTCAGAGTACCTGCACACAGGAAGCTCTGATCTCTTCCACAGTGAAGGAATCCTGTGCCAGAGTGCATGAGGAGCTTGAAGCAATTTCTCTGCACCAAATAGCAGCTTACTCAGTGAATTAATAGTTTGTCATGCTGGACCAAATGGAGATAAAGTAGAAGCTAGTTCTTAAACACAACTAGATAGATGTGTAGAGAGGGAACTACTGCCAAAGGAATTGAGACGAGACGAGCAGTCTACTACAATTTATCAAGTGGTTCCCAGTAAGAGTACAATTACTGAATATGCTTGGCTGTAGCACCAGGAGCAGGATGCAAACAAAGCACATCTGCTGCTCCACCCATGAACACTCCCTCTTGTACAGCAGGACATTCAGCACTGTCACTCGAGGTGCTGCACTCTGCAGCTGAGCTTGGAGATGGCACAAAGCTGTCTCTGACAAGCTTTATGCTCTCAGGTATCATAGGTTTGGATCAGTAAGAAGGAAGGTCAAACTGCTGCTGTTTCCACACACAGCTTTCCTACCTCTTCTGGCATGTAAACCAATTATCCAGCCCGCCCTACCTGCATTTAGCAGCAAGAACTAAGGAGAAATGCTAGTTTCATGTGACATGTTGAAATCATTTTCCCTGCATCAGTCCATGGGACAAAAATACGTTAAACCTTATTGCCATAATTCACTACCTGTCTAGGGAATAATGTAAAATGATGTGGCTTTACTGAGGAGCTGTCCCTTGAATGTTCTCACATAAAACATATATAAAAGATTCCTAGAAAAACCAGTCAAAGATATGTGGTTTACAGGACAATTTTTTTTCTGCTTATTCATAGAAAATAAGTGCAGTTTGCTTCTTTATCTGTTTATTCTTAAAAGCTGCAGCATTTCAGATTGCAGTTGTAAATACATATACCTAAGACAACAGATGTGCAATTATTGGCCCTTCCAAGAAGCAAAATGGGATAAATTAAGACATCCTTTTCTGGAGATAAAAGCTCCTCTTTTACCCTGAATCTGCCTATATAAATATATAGTTACCATTTCTGGATATATTTCTAAACTACTACATTGCAAACACACAGCCATATGAATATTTTTTCACAATTCCCTGCATAAACATATTATAAAAACGGTTCCTACCATTTCTCATTACACATTCAGTAACCAGAGAACTTTATTAATTTTCAATACTTCAGCCTGCATTCTATTCTAAACTGGGTGAACCTTTGAACTCTGTAATTAATATTATTCATATTTGCTAAGAAATTATTTGATCTCTGACTGCAAGTCACAACAATGTTAGTTAACTCTCTGACTTTACATGAAATCTGCTCCTTTTAAAGTAAGAGGGTGTAGGATAAAACTTTTAAATCCTACAGAATATGGGCATTTCCCACCTGGGGGAAAAAAAAATCACATCCTGAACTTGTGTATTTTCAATGGTGATGACAGAGGATGTAGTTGACATAGGGTCTATCAAGTATATTTAGCACATTTCTTGTCTCCAATAGTTTGTGCTCTTCTTTGGTGTCAGGACAAAGTTATCACCCATTCAACACAAGCACCACTGGCTAAGCTGGAGCACAGGAAGGAACATTCTATTTCCAATGTCAGGAGGGGCTGAAGATGTTGCAGCAAACATTATCCTTGCTATCTCCCTCCTGCCAATCATTAGAGCTGAAGAACCAAAGATGTAAGTGCAACACCTCTTCATCAGTCAAACGACAGAGTTCAGCTTCAAATGGTGAGGAAGCTGCTGCAGCTCCCTGGGCTGACGCTGCTCTGCGAGGGGCTGGAGAACACCTCCATCAGTGCAGCCCTCAGGTGGATTATGGGAGAGTTTTCATTATGCTGGCGGGAATTAATATATTGGACAGATGCAGAAAAAAATGTTATGTTTGCAAACAAAGGTTTCCATTATTTTCTTAAAGAATGAGCAGGCAACTCCTACTTTCTAAAGTAAACATGCACCACAACAGCAAGACACCCAGTGCCCACGCTGATTTTAAATGGCAACCCACCATGTTTAAAAACAGACTTAAACAACTCGAAACAAACCCACAAGGTATAGCAGTATTGTGCAAAAATCACATCACGCTAATTTTTATTCTATATTAGCAATGCTATGTTTAAAAGCTGAGCAGCAATTAATTAAGAAAACTGCACCCTAAACCAAGACATATGGACCACTCCAGTATTCAGCTTAGCCTCCCAACGAGGACTGATTACAAACTCATTTCAGTTACTATTTTCTGACAGCTACTGAAGAAAATAGAACTGCATGACAATTTTTTTCTAAGATATGAAATAGCAAACAAAGTATGTTACATGACATAGTAAATTAATGTTATTAGTGAAGGCAATCTGCCAAAATCTGGCAGAAATAGCTGACAAAGTAGATCACAGAACAGTTGGGGTTGCAGGGGACCTCTGAAGATCATCTGGAGTCCAAGTGACCTGCTAAATACACATGTAAAAACACAACTGAATAAACTGTGATAGCAAAAAAAATTAAAAAGGCAACCAAAGGAGAATAAAAGAAGTTAATTTTATTTGTAATTTATACAAGAAAATATTTTTAATGTAGGAACAATTAGTTAATGCCCAGGAGAGCAGTATATGTATGCTGACAAATGGATTAATGGTATTCCCCTAGCTGACAAAAAAACTGCTTTCTATGAGTCTGACTATTCCCCCTGCCTTTCCCTCATCACTCTTTAATCCTGATAGAGCATGTCAAGTTCTTGATTCTTTCTGGACTAATTAAAACTCTTGGTTTGGTGCAGACCTGAAAATAACAGACCTTCTTCCTAATTAAAATCTGTGTTTAAAAAAAAAGTATTTTCCCATACTTTTCTTTTTATATTCAGGCCAAATTGCTTTGCTATGCAGCTTGTAGAGATTTAAACTTCTTTATGAATTTTCTATTATTTTTGTAAAAAAGAAAAACTTGTAAAAAAGGTAAGAGAATTTCACATTCCATTTTTTTTCTTCTCCAAGGTTGTTCAACCTTGAGACAGTACAAGCTCTGCCTTGGTTTCTTTGAAAAATGATGACTTGAATGTTAGAGAGGTCAACTGTCCTTAGCTTGGAAACGAAGATCCCTAATTGAAAAGAAGCTGAATACACATTATTCATAAGTAGTATTTATTTTACTTTGACAAAACATAACAGTGTTTTCCACATTAAAGCTATCAGAGGGTATGAACAAACTTCTAAAAGTTTCTTGAAGCAACAAGCCGATTTGATGTGGTGAAACTATTTAAGTCATTTTACTAAGAGGAAAATAAAAACCAATAAACAAAATAATTCTTACAGAGCTGCCTGTCTGCAGATTTGTTAAGCTCCTTGTGTTTTCTGTTTAAACCTTTAGCGAAATAAAATTGTTTCTGATTATGTAGGTCGTGGTTTTTCCAGCTTACCCCAGAAAAATCTCTTCTTGTCTGTTAAAAGCACTAGAGACTGGAAGCAGAAGCAGCTATGGATTATGGCAGGAAAGACTCCCGAGGCAGAGGAAGGACCTCAAAGAATTTGAGTGGTAGAGAGGCAAAATGGGAGAGCTACAGCTAGGGAAGAGGAAGGAGAACCAACACTGTGGAAACCCAGGGCTCCGGGAATATTTCTCTGTCTGCTCTGGGGTGTCCTGACCCCCAGGGGAGCACTGACTTTGACCCTCATTCATGGAGAAAACTTCCAAAGCCTCAAGGTAAACTAGAAACCACAAAAATGTGAAATAGATTGTAGAGAGTAGTTTAGTATGTCACATGGGTGAGAAATTCGGGTTTTAGGATTTTTAGTATGTTATAGATGGGTTCAAGATGGAGGGTACAGGGTGTTGTCTCGAGTTTGTTTTTCTTCCTTCTTCCTTCGTCTTCTTGGGTTTAGGTGGTATCTTGTAATTGGGTAGAAAAATCCGTATTGCGGGTCTTTAGGGGTCAGTTATTGGGTTAGAAAGGAAAATAATTTAGGTGTCACTTCTTAATTGAGTATCTTCGTTTTTGATTAGACTTAAAAGGGCTTGTAACAAGAGATTGTTGGCCATTTTTGTGCTGCTTTTCCTGCACGCAGAGTCTGGTGCAGACAGTGTGCTGAAGTTTTGATAAGATAACAACAAACAGAAGCTGAAGACTGAAAAAGTCCAATGTGTCTCTCGTTCCTGACACAGAACTGCTCCAGGAGGGTCTCCCCTGCCAGGGAAGCCCCCATGGAGTTGCCAAACTCATACAACACCATAGATCCCACAAGAACACAGGGGAGAATCTCAGTTTCCATGCCTGGATAACAAGGCTGGATCATTCTGCCTGCTCCTTGCTGTTTGCCAAAGAAAGCACCCAGCAGTCCCTGAAGAGTCACTAAAGCACAGCAGGATACCAGCACCACTTGGACACACACCTTGATTCCAAGTTCAGGAATGCTGTTGGTGCCGCCAGCTGCCACTTAGCATTTCCATGATCCCCTTTCCTGCAGGAACTACCCAGTAACTCAACCATTCCCTCAGAACAAACTACCCACCCCACCCACAACTCCCTCTCCTGGGTCTTTAAACCCTGGCCAGCCCCATGCCAGGCCACAGGGACACACAGTTGTCACTTTAAGGCAGGGCACCATTTGACTACTTACAGCAGTTATTCTCCAGCACATTACTGACTACACTCCAAACATTTCCACGGGATTAGAGTTATTTGTAGAATGATGACAACATGTAAAGGAACAGAAGAAATCTTTCCTCTTCAAACAGACACCACTTGTGCTTAACATCAAACAATAAATAGAAAGCTGAACTCTTTAAACAGGTAATGAGTAACTCATACTGGCCTTTAGTAAGCTGGCATTAAACACTATCATTATAATTGGAATTGAATAGAAGCAATTAATAGAATTGATTTGTTTCTGTGTTCTTTTTTTAGAGATATGAAAATTAGAAGTTAACATAATTATTCATTATGAACAAGTCACAAACTATCATGCACTAATATATTACAGCTACTCTGAAATAAACCAAGCAACTTAACATTAAGAAACACCTCTACAGTGAAGTATTTCTTTTTAATCCATTAAATCAAGCTATTTCCTTTTCCTATTTTATTCCATCCATTCCTTGGTATGCCTTAGCAATATTTACCCTTGCATTCTGCAGAAACTTCCTCTCTAGCATATCTAAATAAATTTAATTTCTTCAGCTGCTGGACAGTTTTAAGATCCTTTTTCACCACACTAAACAAACAAACAATCAGTAGGTCCTGGATAATTACCAGCAGAGGTGTTAACAGATGAGCAGCCATGCAAATGGCTTTTCCAGTGGGACAGACACTTGCCTTGCCACTCCAAATCAGAGTAACACTCCTTTGCATTTGCCAGAGAACTACTCATCTCTGTGTTCCATAGCCTCTTAATCTGTAACACACGGGTTACTTTAAGCAGTTTAAAAAGAGATCACTTGCACTAAACCAGATCTTTGCACTCAAATAGATTAGGGAGAGCAAACATAAAAAGCTCTGCTGTCAACTGTCAGAGAGTGATAACATGTGCCATGTGGGAAAGGTTGCTTCAGCCTATCCTGGTAAGGGAGACCTGTCCACAGTGTGAAGTGCTCAGAATGGAGCAGTTCTCTGAGGAAATGTTTCATTTTCTGGAAGAATGATGGATGTGTACAAAGGTACTTGAAGGGTTAATACAAGCAGCCCTAACTGCACCTGGTAGATGACTATGAGGAGTTTGTTAATATGGGGGTTTTGTTTCTTTTTTAAATTCCCTTTCTTGGCAAGAGATTTCTTATACAGCCGATTTTTAGCATTTTAAAATCAATAATGTTTATATATTTGTTTTTAAAAGTAAATATAGTTTTAGCTGACCAAAATATTTCTTAAAAATAATTTCTGGCTCAATTATTGGTCCAGTATTTTCTGCCTTTCTAGACTCCCTATCCCTGCCTATGCTGCAGAGTGATGGTGTGGGAACCAGCTTAATCTCAGCTCCATGGAGGGGAAGCAAAGCAGAGTTGGAAATAAATGAAATTTCTGGCTGTGCAAGAGGTGGGCTGGCCAACTCATGCTTATCATACAAATAAAATTTTGCTTAGACTAAAAGACAGACAGCAAACAGAAAAGTAGAGAGAGATTAAAAAAGAAAAAAGTCCATTAAGAGGAATGTGCTGAGATACTGGGCATGGAGCCAAAGCCAAAGCATCCTGCAGCATGGAGCCCAGCTCACCTAGGAACAGGGAGAAAGGGAATAATCTCCACAAATGCAGTGACTGGCAAAAGATCAAACTCCTCTGTGAAGAAACTCTGCCTTCAAGGTACAGAACAGGAATGGGGGAAGAAACCAAAACTACAGGTCATCTGAAATATCATAGGAACTCTTCCTAAGAATAATGACAGGATGATTTTCCATGCATCTCACAGGATCTCAGCTTGCACTGAATGAGCTGTCATAGCCAAACATCATCGTTTCAGTTGCAGTTTCATGGCTAAAAATGGTATTTTTACAACCTTTGTGGAAGCTCTGAGCCTTCACAAATGAGAGAGGAAAAAGGACAGGTGAGACACCCAGCTCCTTTCTCCTGCCTGCCTCAGCAGATGGATGTCTGCCTCCAGCTGCCCTGCTGCCCTCCTGGCTGAAGGGATCCCAGAGAGGAACAGCCCCTGGGTCAGGAACTGCCTCTGCCTGCCCAGGCACCCCCATGGACACCCACCTAATCCCACCTACCAGCACGTGGCTCCTCACCCCTCTGCACGTTCAAGTTTGCACCAAAATCACTGAAAACATTGTTATAAGCATAAGGTACTAGAGAAAAGAGAGGCTAAGTCCTGGATTTTAGTTTCAGAGAATGTACTCATCCTAACAGTCAAACCACCCAGATTCATGTGAGTGTCCCAACTATTTACCTTCCTATGTATGTCAATGTATGAGGTAGAAATAAAGATTTTTTCCCCAGACCACTGATTTGAGTGTTGGAAATCAGCTACTACTAATATGACATAAACCTGATTCATTAAACCTTTTTGCCAGTCAATTTCAAGAATCCCCTTTCAAGTTATTTGAAAGTAATAAACATTTCTTTGTCAGAGTTTGTTTCCATAACTCTAACACACTAAAAAAAAAAAAAAAAAAGTGTTCAGAGATCTTAAGGAGAGTAGGAGAATTTTCCAACTGTGAATTCAAGTACTTTTGATTAAAATGGTATCTGGAGCAAAGTTAAATAATACTTCTGGGGTTAAATGCTGCAGTTACTAAGCAGAGCAACCAGGAAAAAAGCCAAGTTTGTCTGATTTCCCCAAATGCATCACTCTGACCATCTGCGAGAGAGGTAATGTTCTCTTAAGAGAAGAGACAATTATCGAAAAATAGGTTGTGAGATTGTCTTGATACTTATTTTGTTGTTGTTCAATTAACTCTTCATTTATAGTCTTCCCAAAGCACAAAAACCCTCTGATGAACCTGAACACTGTTGGTTCTGTTAGTACATGGATTTTTTTTTTTTCTGATGGGAGCAAGCACACAGTGCCATAGGTGAAGTTCCTCTAACAAATCATGGTTACATGTTGTGCATCTTTTTACCCCACAGTGTTTTGTCAACTTTGTAACCAAAGCCCTGGTTGCAACGTTTTTAGAAGCAGAGAAGTGCACACCCTTCCATATTATCCATGTCTGTGTGCATAGCCATGCGTGCCTGCAGCTGCCTCATTTGTGCAAACTGAAAAAGGAAATTCTCCTTCAGAAAAAAACCCCAAAACCCAAGGAGCTGCTGATTGTCCATCTGTAAACCTGGCCTTGCATCTCCTGGAAGCTGTTGCAGAAACCAGCAGCACACCTACTGATATTAAACAAAATATCCATTGTGTTGTTATTATGGTCTCCAGAAAGGCTGATTTCAGTTACTCTTTGCATTATTTCTAGGGTCATAAATCACTGATCCTGAATGGCAGAGCCTTATTACTTCCCAACTGCTCTCATCTGCTGGGGAGCCCACAGGGACACGTCACATCCCTAAAGCAGCCCTAATTTGCAAGGATCACTGAATAGACTCCTAGTTGGCCTTGCTATTGAGCACAGAGCTGCAAAAATTCACCACTGAGGCTCCATTCTCTCACAAGTCATTCACTCATTAATGCAAAAAAGATGTTAAAAGAATTTTGAGCAAATCATACAATCTTTTTGCTTCTCAGCTCAGATCTGAGCTTCCTGATGCATATGATCTCATTAATGCAGATAGCAATTTCAGGGTCAAACCAGAAATAATTTTCTAACATTTTTTCAAAAAAAGTCCAAAAAATGGTGGCTTTAAAAATTCTCAAAGCTGCACAAGCTTATCTGTCTCCACTCAGGCACACTTCTGTTGCCCTTTAGCACCACACACAATGTTATGATTAGTTTATCTCTCTACACATACTACAACATAGTTACTCTAAAATAACTTTAGAAAAAAGAGAACATACTTATTAAAATATATTTTTGCTATGATGCAGAATGCTACGAAGAGAGCAAGGACTAGAGAATTAAGCACATGAATCTAAGCATTATTTCTAATGCAGACAGCAGAAGATACAATTGCACGGCCTGAGGCTCAAATATTATTATCCTCTGAGATATAGACATTAAAAGTAATTGCCAGGAAAATTGTTCTTCATCAATTGCTTAAAATACATTGGAGTTGAACACTCCTTGCTATTTCTTCTAGGGAAACTACAAAGGGAAAGATATTTGTAAAGCATCTTTGCTTTTTCCTGCTCTTGTTCGGGGTTTGGGGTTTTTTTGGATACTCATTAGTAAATTACAATTTGAACACTGACTTTTTTTGATTATTTTCAAACACATTCTTCACTTTCCCTTTATCCATATCTCCGTGTTGCACTACAAATGATCAGAAATAACCAAAGTTAGTCATATATTAGATGTAAAAATATAATTTAAATGGTAGTCCATAATTACAAAAAACTACTATGTGTTGAAGTCTTGACATGCATCATATTTGAATTCCACCAGGTGAATTTTGAACCATGAGTTCTCAAAATTTACATTATTGTGCATGGGAAGGCTTGTCAGCTATGATGTAGTCACTAATCACTGAATTAATTGATAGAAGTTAGTTATAATGACTTCAGGGAAATGAGATTAACTTGGTGGATGTATATAAGAGTACTCTAAAAACTCTGGTTAAGTATCTTCTTTATGATACATTCCCTGAATGAAATGGGAAGATATTTAGTTCCCTTTACCCACTGCAATTTTTCCTTTTATTAGCAATTATTTACACATATCCCCAACTGCCAAGAAATAATTTGGACATTTAGAACCAATATAGAGTTTGGGAATAACAAATAACTTTCAGCTGGGGATAGGTCAAATTATTTGTTTTGAGGGAAAAAAAAAAAAAAAACCAACTTCCCATTGAAATTTGAAATTAAACCATGTAACGTCCTGGATTCAAAGTTTATATTAAGTCAGGCAAAAATAAAGAAAACAAGGTTTTCACTCATATTAAAAAAACCCACTTTCTTTCCTTTTTTGGCACACTTGAACTGCAGTCTCTTGAGACACTTGCCTGACCCAAAGCCGAACAACTGCCAAGACAGTGACACAGAACTGCGTGGATAAAAGGGATTGAACATAAAAAGACTGACTCAAAACAACCATGAAATGGAAGCATTTTTGCTTTTACTGTCACAAAATAACTCTTATTTCATAGAGCACCTCAAGAGATGGTGACAGGAAAGGGAAGCAGGGCAGCAGCAACATGGATTTGTGCCCCCACCTCCCCAGCAGTGAGGAGAAGCACAGGCGGTGGCAGTGCCCGACACAGCAGTGACTTGGGGAGTTATAAATGCCAAGACTTCAGCAAAACCAAAGTGAAAGCAATTAAGTGGAGCTTCCAGGTTAAAAAAACCTCTGCACCTCCCTCACCAGGTTCCTGTAGAACTAAAGTGCTGGGGTTTTTACTGCCTTCCTTCCCTCCTCTGTTATTGAGGGTAGTCTGCAGGTACAAAATTAATATTCATTATACTTTTAATTTACCATTATATAAATTTTGAGGAAGCTGTTAGAGAAAGTTTCACTGTAACTTAAAATACATTGTCCTAGAAATCTTTGTTCACATGTACAGATTCCTTTATTATTTCCAGTTTGTGCTACTTCTGATTTTGCTTACTGCATCTAAATTTCTTTCCTATTCTACTCGAGTATGGTATTCCATACATTACACCTGTAATGAGGCTATGTAGGACTGTATAAAGCTCTTTTGATGAGAGCTGATCTATAAGCAGTACAATAGATGACTTGATCTTGTCAGAGTTTTTACCCATTTCTTTATTTGCATGGTTTTACACAGTAAATTTCAGCTGTTATCAATATTTTTACTACAGACTTATAATAAAAATCTGTTAGCCTCCCTGAACACATTTTGTAATATTTTCTTCTTGTATTTATTCTGCAAATTCATAAGCTGCATGTTTCCCTCTGCAGTGGCATGAAGCTGGCATTTTTAACCAGAGTGGGATTAAATTTTCTGTGTGATCATAAAGCATGAAAGCTTTACCACACAAGACAGTCCCCTGTGACCTCAGCTACAGAAATGGAATAACTTTAAGCATGCTCTTCCCAAGAATCCTCTCTCTGTTCCCCTTCAGGTCCCTTCTGTTTTAGTTGTTTTAATAATGCCAACTACTTTACACCTTGCTGGATCATTATTTGGCTCTCTGAATGTTGATGATGTTGCAAAGGTAACAGAAAAAAAAATCAAAGCAACGCTAAAAATTCAGAAGTTTGATTTGAACCACTGTAGGCATAACAAAAGCAGCTGTAAAGTCAGATCACAGTGATGAGGAGTTTCTTTAGAAGAAAAGAAACATTAACTTTTTATTATTTCCCACACCACTCAATTCATACAAAAAGTATGGAAAAAGGGAAAAAGCCTAAATATTTTCTCATCTACATTTCTATCACTATTTCTCATACCTAGCATTTCAGTTTTATTTTATCTTTTAAATCAGAGGTACAAAGCCACTTTTTCCATCTTCTGAATCACAGACCTAGAATTTATGTCCCAACTTACCATTTCATTTATTACAAGCTAAACTAACTATGCTCTTGCAACACCCACTGTGCTCCAGACATCCAGTTCTCTTGGAACTCTCTCATCTTCCCTAATTATTTTGCTGAGGGAAGGTAAAATTTAGTTGCTTCTCAAACTCTAAAATGATAATCTCAGAGGATAGAGCCCAGCATCAGAGGAGAATCACCAGGAAAAAAAAGAAAAGTGGCTTACATTTTTTGCAAAAACCTGGAATTCCACTTTAAAATAATAACTAATTCTAGTTTGAAAGAGAAAAAAAAAATACAAGCAGCATATCCTACCTGCAGCTCTTTCAGCCTCACCAGTCTAAAAAGGTGCAGAATCTCAGCATGTGGTGTGGCCATAAATATAAGACTACAAAACAGCTCCACAATCATCTGTCTCCTACACCCCTAATTAAATTCTTAGACAAGAAACAGAAGTGGATGGGATTGCATACCACAATCTTGATATGCTGCACTTAACATTTACTTCTAAAAACACAGCTGAGCAGCACAAAGGGCAACAACTTCTTTTTTTGGTGAAACACCACAAATATTTAGTTCTTACAAGTGGAGGGAAGGAAGGAGGGATGGGAAATGCTATTGGGTGTTTCTGAGGTTCTTCAACAATTAAAAACTTGCCACAGAAACTTGCACAAGTATTAGTAATAACAGACTAATAGTCCAATAATGTCCAATATTGTCAGCAGAACAAATTTTGATATGCAAAACTCGGAGGCAAATGTGTTACGACCACATGACTCCTTCCATGTAGATCGTGTGATGATGAGCTGTGGTTTATGTGGATTCCTGGGTTATTTTTGCTTCATATTTCTCCATGTGAGAAAGGGCTATTTGAAATTACTATCTGCGTGTATGGAGTTCATATGAAATTTAGCTCTACAACAGATAAAAAAAGTGGAAAAAAAATAGAAAGAAATTAGGCCCCAAACATTAGTAAGGATCTCAATAAGCAATCTACACATCAAACCAAGTAACAGAAGTTTTAGGGGTGCTAAGTAATAAAGCACGAGAGCACAATAATTTTTTTATTATTTCTAATGCCCCAGGTGTGCCCTCTGGGTGCCTGTAGAACATTCCAGCAGTGTTCTCCTGAAAGCAGCAGAGGAAAACTCATGCAGGCAGTTTCAGGTGCCCAGCTGCCCCCTCCTTGCCCAGTGCTGCAGTGGCACATGCACTCCCCCACCAGAACCAAGTGGGCAGGCACAGACCAAGCCACAAATGAGCACAAGAGAAGTTAAAGGAGAGAGAGCTATCAAAAGATAAACACATGATAATTATTTTATTGCCTCCATCCTGTCAGAATGCATTTGGTTTTATATATCCATAAAGCAGGCTTCTGCCCTCAGAACAGCCCTGTTGTGAGAGATTAGTACTTGTCAACTAAATTTTAAAGCGTGCTGTAGTTTAAGCTGGCAGGCAGACAGAGCACCACAGAACCATTCATTCCCTCCCCGCAGTGAGAAGGGGCAGAGAATCAGAAAAAAGGCAAAACTTGTGGGTCAAGATAAAGTCAGTTTAATATGACAGATGAGGAAGGGAAAACAGTAATCATGATAAAAGAAAATATAAACCAAATGATGCACAATGGGATTGCTCACCACCCTCTGAGCATGGCCTGACCCATGGGTCACCACCCCCTGGCCAGCTCTGCCCAGTTCTATTGCCCAGCAGGAGCAATCTGTGGAAGATGTCCGGAACATCCCTGGGGCGAGGTGAGGTCAGCTGTCCCAGCTGTGTCCCCTGCCAGCACCCTGGGCTGCTCCCTGGCAGGGCAGCAGGAGAAGCTCAGGACAGCGACTCCAACACCCTCAATGTGTCATCAATGTGATTCTCACAGAAACCCACAGCACTGCACCAGCTCCCAGGAAGGAAATTAACCCTATCCAGGCTGAACAGAACGGACAATGAATAGCCAATAAACCTTGTTTTGAAATAATTACAAATCAATTACTATCATGTTTTAAACAACCAGATACAAACAATGGTAAGCCCAAAGGCTTTAAGCAACTTGTTTACCACAGTCAAAAGATCTCAGAGAAGCAAGTCCAACACCTCTGTAAGAACATGACAAGAGATAAGAACATGCATTCTGGATTACTTTTCCCCCTGTTTTAATTGTCACTTTAATGCAAATACTCCACAAATCAACCAGTGTACTGAATTATCGGTGTGATAATATATTCAAATATTTGACATTTACATTAATTGGAGATAATGAAGAAAATATTTTTTGTTGTTCATTGGATGAGACTAAATGGGCTGGAAATTCAAATGAATAAAACATTTTTACCACATCCACTGTACACCTGTTCACAGCTCTGTTAACAGCTTGATATTTTTATTAGGTGCATGCACAGCAATACAAGGACAAATGACCATTTTCACACTCACAGGACAGAAATGAGCACCCAGAGCTCAGTGTGTGAGGTCGCTTAAACCACAGAGCTCTGACAAGTGCTTAACTAGACCCAAAATGCTTCCACTTGGTCTTGACTTCTAATTTTATAAATTATTTACAGATTAGTAGGTGCAAAGCTAGTGGAAAATGCCTTTTCTGGCAGCTTGATTGACAGGATAATTATACTGTGGTTTTGTTTTTAGCACTGTTATGCAGAATCATAATGCTATTAAAAAATATGAATGTTATGAGCTTTTAACTTTGACAAGGTCATGCTGAAGCCTACCAAACAGATGTAACGAAAAGCCACTGCTGTCATTAACCAGGTCCTCTAAGTACTGCTGCACCTCTCCGTTTTAATACAACTAAATATTTTTTGGGGTATAAAATTTATGATTGAACTGTTAAAACCAAAGCAATCAGAAGAAGCAATACAGATATTTGGTTTTTCTCATTAGTATTGTTTCTTTTGAGGAAGTGCCTAGAAAACACTAGCAACAGGTAACATTCCTCTGTGAAGCTCTGTATTTCAGTCACTTAATGCCTAGCAGGAATTTCTATGGACTTTCAGCTGCAAAACAACACAATTTAATAGAAATGAGACAGCCCTACAGAATTTACCTTTTAAAGTACAGTTGATCTATGGTTTATGAGGATAGCTGATTATTACAGACTTTAGTGAGAGAGATGAATGACTACATTCAGATGAGTTAAATCACACTGCAGCCTTCTGTGTCCATGTCTTGATTCATCCCTGTTACTATTCACCCCTGCCAGCAACAACCTTGATTAGCATTTAAACACTCAGAAGATTGTTTAAGATATTGAATAAGAAGTTTTAACAAATCTGGCAGAAATTAGTGTCACCTGAGGCCCGAACCAGCCTGAACTGTGAAGCTATAGTGTATGCCTAACACCCTGGGAGCCAAGTAATCATTTGAAAACCAGGTTGAACTTACTCTTTAAGGTACTAAGAAGTTATTAGATTGAAGTTGAATGTCTTTAAGGAGAGGATTCCAATAGTGGAATGAAGATGTTATAAAAGCATAAAGAACAAGGGCAAGTCTCAGATCATGGTAAAGAAAAAGAGCTGCAGGAATTAGGTGACAATACGTAATGCATTTCCCTGCTTATTTGATATTGCAACTTCTACTCATGCTGCAGACCAGGAGAGGACAACAATGAAGTCCATTTACTGCTGCCCTTTTTGCATGATTCTGGATCTATGCCCACAAACATAACTGCAGTAACATCTGAGTAAAACCAAATACTCTGCACAGAAACTTACTGCTCTGCTGAATGACCTAGAGAGCAGGAGCCTCACAAAGATACAACACCAAACTGTGCTACAGCAACCAGGGTCACTCTTTATTTGTCCATGGTCATTCGTGCTCAGATATTTCTCTTTGTTGCAAAAGATTATAATTTCCTATCTTGACTGATGCTTTCACAGAAGCTTGGTATCTACTTTGAGGCTGTTAGTTTCCTTCTCTTTTTTTTATTCCTTCCCTTGCTCCTTTACATATCTGCCCACATGCATTATAGATAAAACCATGCTCATAATAAAGCCTCTAAAAGAATATCATGTCAGGAGTGTTAGTGAAAAAGAGAAACAAATAGATTCTACTTTAAGATATCTTATTTCTCATTATGTCCAAACAGTTCTTCCTATCCGCTTCTTCTCATCAGCCTAAGCACTATTTTATCTTTCTGAAACACTGCAGGCAAAGCACATGAGGGAATGAATGCACAAGTGATATGGGTAGAGCTCAGTTATCAATTTGTGTTTCCCTCTTGTCTTGTTACAGACAAGAAGCTGCCTACAGCAGGCTCAAATGAACAACGGCTCACAGGTGTGTCTCTTAACCCGTTTACTGTAAGGTAAGATGTTCTAAAAAGTGACCTATTATCAGGTACACAGAAAAGCCCTATTTCTACACTGCTGTGACAGGAGATCCCATGTTTCAGTCTCATATTGCAGCCTGTTAAGGTGATATGACAGATCACATGGAGGCTTCCAAAACTGCTCCATGACTGTTTGGCTTCATCTGTTTTGACAGAGAAGCCAGCTCCAGTAGAGAACACAAAAGAAATCTCAGACAGGAGATACACTGTGCCTATACATTGTATTTTCAGGTAGAAAAATATTTTTGAAAATAATTGTGATAAATTCAGAAGGAACAATAATGGGCAGAAATATTACATCTCATACTGAAAGCAAACATGGAAGACAATGTGCCCAATACATGAAAATAAATGCCACTTGCTATAGTAAATAAACTATTATAAATATTTTTATAATAACCATGAAGAAGAAAGGTGCACACTATGTTGTTGTTATTAAATATTTTATTTAAGACACTCTTGAATAAAAACTCTGAACAGCCCTTTGTCTTTGCTAGTTCTCAAGAGCAGATCAAAGTGAGGCAGTCACCTTTACTTGGAAGAGTATACACCTTCCTTTGTGAGGAATGCAGAGTTTAGTGATTAATTTAGTGCAGCTATGGAAAGATAAGTTTTCTCCCAACATGGTGCATTCTTTAGAAGTCTTTACAGCAAAAGCCAGAAAAATACAAAACTGCAATGATTTTATTTCTGACCCCAGGTTTAACCTCAAAGAGAATTTGCACAAGCACAAGCTGTTCTTCCTTTATTGGTGCACCTACATTACACTAATAGTAGTACACCTATGAAATACACCTGACTAAAAATAAAGGATGCTTTTACTTTCTTGTGTAGGCAGATATTGTACAGAAACCATGTGTGGCCTACAGGCTTTACAAAGGATGCATACAAGTCAGTTTAGGGGGCTGTGTTCCACAGCAGAAGACATCATATCACTCAAACCACGTTTATATATGCCCAGAAGCTATGCATCAGTTCCTGCTGGAATAAGCTGCATCCCAAATGCTCTCCCTTGCTAAAACCAGGGAAGCATATACTCACAACTTATGGCCTGGTAGTACCAATCCTGATAACATCAATACCTGCAATTGCAATGATAAATTCAGGAGTTTGTAAATCAATATATTTTCATTTACGTCTATGACCTTCCTGTTGCTACCAACAGTGATGACTGTAATGGAGTTTTTTTCCCCCAGCTGATTAGATCACCCCTTATTTGAAAACATCAAGCTGCTTTGCCAAGGCACACTCAGACTAACATAAACCAGTCTGAAGCTGAAAAGGCTTTCACCAAATGGTTTCAGCCTATGCAACAAAACTCCAGATCCAATGCAAGATAAGCTTTGCATTAATGTAGTACTCATGGACAGAGAAAGTAACTCCTGCCTATCATTGCTATAGTGACTGATGGATTCTAAAACTGTTTTATATATTATTTAAATTTGAAAGAATTGAGGGTAAATGTTCAGAATCATAAGTGTTGCTCTGGCTGTCCACATGTAGACCATGATTTGTTGACACAGGCTTTAAGCAGAATTTGAATGCAGCAAAGATGAATGCAGAAAACTTCAAATTATTAATTTTTTTCCTTCATTATTTCTCATATAATAAGCTGTTTTTCCTCCATGGAAGATGTAGGTCAATATAAAGGTACCGAAATAAACCCCCAACCTTTAAATTTGCCACATTTTATACAGTAGAAAAACCCCTACCATTTCCATCTGCTTGACTGTTGATGCAATGCCTTAAATCTTGTCCAAACTGAGAAGCAGGCCTTATTTTCCTTCAGTATAAGTTGCTTTTAGCTGAGAGAAAATGAACCCTGTGTATCACAATAGAACTGAAGGTCAGGAGGTTATTCAGCTTGCTGTGGCAAGTTGATCTAAATCACAACTGCCTGCTCAGCACTGCTCACACAACAGGAAGAAGTGGAAAGGAGGTTGCACAAAGCCAGTATCAGGTTACTTCTGTCTCAGTCTTTGAAATAATTTTCCTACCCCTATAGCTTTGTTTCCTTTATGGTTTTAATGAACTGAACTGCCAAGGGAAGAAAGAAATAAAGAATGCTAAGGAAGGGCTTAGGTGTCTGCCAGTAGGTGTATGAAGGATGTCCCCTTATTCCAAATAATAGTCTAATTGAAAATGGCTGAGGCATTCTAATTTTCTAGCTAACATAACATCTTAGTCCACAATCAGTTTAAACTGGTAAGCATCATTAGGGAGGGTAGTGACTGTGCTCTTCTCACACAAAGACACTTGGTTTTGTTCTCCCTGGAGGTAGAAGTGCTCTTGTAGCCACACAGTGAGGTAGGAAATGTATCCAGCCAAAAACCACAGCAGCAGCAAGCAGTTCTGTTTGGGCTGGATCAGTTCACAGACTGGGGCTGTCATGTGCCTGCGTGTGAATTTCTGTAGCACAAACACAGGGTGGGAACATATGGCCTGCAGTGGATGCTGCTGAACTGAGCTGATAATGGAATGGTGTGAGGTGCCTCTCCTGAGACAGGCACAGGTTGCAAACTGAGTGCCTTTCACTGGGCTGGAGTGAAGGCATCGAGACAAGGGCAACAGAATCACTCTACTAGTTAACTCATTTCAACAAAATAAAACATTGCCACCAGCTTCCCAAGTTGTCAAACAAATAGGTATGACTACATTAAAAACATAAATTGGAGTGGTGGGGATTGCTCTAATTTGAAAAGGGAAATGTCCCATGGGTAAGGCTGCACTGAAGGACAGCAGCGTGTCCTAACGCTGCTCCTAAAGGCCACGCCACCAACCACCCACCAGGCAGGACTGGTGTTTTTACAGCACATTTCCTATCAAAGGCTGCTCTGAAGGTTCACCTCTGAGGTAAGATGGTATAATTTACATGTGGAGTAGCAGACAGATCCAGAGCCATCTATTTGCAGTATTTTACAGAGCAATAGTAGAACAATTTTTAATGAACTATGGCCTAAATTGAGAAAGGAGGAAAAAGGTCAATAAACAGAATGAAAATCTCCTAATTTGATCCATTTGCTGACAACAAACACAGATTGGGCAAAGTACCAGACAACTCTAACAGAACTAGCAAGGTTAATGGAGCTGCTGCTGTAACATATTGTAGATCTCGTAGTGTCAGTGGCGATAGTGGTAATGTTGTAAACACAGTTTGTTTTCCATCTGGTGCGTGGTACATGCCCTTGATAAAAGGGTGCTGCATTATGCATTTCTGTTCTCCTAAATTTATTTACTCCTAAAAATGTATAATGATTTTAATAGCCATATACAAAGACAGAACTTCTGCTTTCAAAAAAATGGTTATAAAAAATTTCCCTAATGAGGTTAAGGACAACATTAAATCAAAAATATTGTCATAATAACTATGGGATTTCTTTCCCCCCTTCAAAAAAAAAACAGTTCTAATATTTCTCCAGGTGAATACCTTCAAAGTAGTTGATGTGGGTGCTGCATAGGACTTGAATGGAATATTATAATAATATTTTACATTTGAAATTATCATGAGCACTTTACAAAGTGTGTAATACACAATTTTGAAGGTACTAATTAAAACTATAAAATATCTATGTACCAAAACAAATTAAAATAAATGGAAAGTCTTATTGTCAGTGCAAGAGACTTAGGATCAAGCCTTGAGAGATCAGTAATATGAAAATAAAGTACCTTTCAGGAGCACTTCATGCTAACATGCAATAGCTGTGAATCTCAGATTCAACTTCATCCTGTACTCTTAGGGATTCACACTGCTGAGCACATACTTTTACATCTCTTAATCAATGTTTTTTAACTAATATTCTTGTTGAAGTCTTAATCCGAAATATAATCACTCTTTTCATCAAAATATTTACAAGAGCAAATGTGGAGCCTTGAAGGTTCCTGTTTGAATTGTGCAGGGTATCTATGGTTACAATGTGTTGTGGATGGTGAGGAGCAGGAACACGCTGTGTGCAGGAGAGAGAAGTGCAATCAGACAGAATGTAAGGCAGCCTCAAGGACGTAATACATTGTCTAGAGAAATTCTGTGTATTGCTGGAGTAAGCTGATTACAGGGAATAAACCAAAAGGAAGGGAAATGGCATGCAAATGGTCCTATGCTGGCACTAGATAAATATCAAATAGAATGTGGGAGATTGTGAACAGGGCAAGGAGAGAGGCAAGGCACGGTGCTTTGCCATTCCCCCACGATCCAGTCTGTGACCCTGGATGCCTGAAATGACATCTTGTGCCTTGGCCCCTGATGCCAGCACGGCCACTGGATCAGGTGCTGCTGCAGAGGAGTGTTTGTCACTGGGGGAACAGCTCAGTGAGTTACTCATGGCTGCCGTGCATCTTGAAATCACCAACAGCAACAACGAACCAAAAGGGCTGAAATTTGCTGTACAAGTGTTTCCTTGAAGCCTACCCTCCATAGCAGCATTGAGTACACAACTCATGTAAACATCTCTTCAGTTACCAAGCTTCAAAAATTAGCTTGGATCTTACTTTTCAGGGCAAACAATGAGACTAACAGTGTGAAGATTAATTCCATTCAATATAAACTAGGAGCTGCAGCCTATGTTTCCTCAAAGGTTGCAGTACAGAATCATAATGGATGTCATTTCACTGTGGAGGTATAAATTGAGTTTTAAGAGCTGATTTCTCACACTAAAAGAACCACAACATGAGTCCATCCACTTTTTACACACTGACTTCATGGAGACAAACATTTTGTATTATTAAAACCTCTTTTCTAAGAATGACAATTGTTTATTTTTTCCAAAATAGGGATTTGGTGATAACTTGCTTTTTTCAGAAAAATGGAACCTGGATTTCACTCATCCCTTCCAAGCATTTTGTTATGTAATAGCAGTAAAAATCCTAAATTTTCCAATTCAGCATTTTAAATTTCCCTTCTTTTAAGCCCCTTTAAAAGGAACTGAAAGAAAAACTTGTTTCAGAAAGTGAACATCACTCTTACTAGCCTACTTTTCCCAGTGGAGTAGATGAAAAATACAAGTGTGAAATGACATATATATATAAAATAAACAAGCACAGTTGGAAAGAACGGAAGAGTTAAAAAAGAAAGAACTGACGTTAAGTTCTCAAATATACCCATATTGAATTGTCAAAAAAGTGAAAACAGATTGAATGAAACTGGAGATGAAACATGTTTGTATTCTCTCAGACTTTCTGAGATTGCACTAACAGAATGAGAAAAAAGTTTTAAAAAATTCAGTTCCATTTGACTGTATTTCCTTTGTTTTGTTCATGTTTGGAGGAGGAAATTTCAAATACAGCCTAGTTGGCTGTTCACTACCTTTCTTGCCAGACACAAAGTATTAACACTGTTTTGAAAATGCTTGTGAGAGAAGAATTCTTTTAAGAGAAACCATGTCCTTAACAGGATAATCTGAATCTCAAGTCCAAACTCTAAAGTAACATTTACACTTTTAAGGAATATGCTATATAGGCTTATTTAGCTGACAGACTGAGTTTGCCAGTATTTGTTCTTCATAAAAAAAAAAAAAAATTGAAAATATCCCATTTTGACTGTTAGACCTAATGTAAAAAGTGATTTTCTACTAAGAGGCTGGAATAGGAAGATAATTTCTCAACAATATGCTACACAATGTTGCTGAAAACAAGCACCCCCATAACCCCTTTCTATAAAAATAATTTAGATTATAGAAAATAACATGGATGCAAATACAGTTTCCAAATGGTAGCATAGTTTCAGCCAAACTATTTCTAAGGAAAACACACTATTAATTCCTGAGAGCTAGCAGATGTACAGAAGACATGGTTGGGTTATACACACACCAAATTCTGTGGCTGTTGCTATGCAATGGTTCCACTGCAAGTGCCAGAAGTCACCAGTGATGATTAGGAGGATATGGCACTGGAGCTATTTAAGCAACTAAGATAAATACACTCATTGGAAGAGGTTACTGTTCACACACACAATATGCATTAGCTTTTGACCTGAGGAGTGTGTAGTTTCAAATAGTTAAGACAGAAGGCATAAAGGAGAAGATGTATTATTATCACATAGCAAAATGACACTTACTCAGTTACAGGACCCTGACAAGCACAGGAGACAAACCCGTGTTACCTGAATTCATTAGTCCTTTACTTATTATGTTTCTCTAAACATATGATTACACTAAATTACTCCACTTTCTCTAACTCCTTGTCATGATGAGCTATCATGCCCTTGTCATGCATGATGTGGTTGGCTAGGATACCATCTTTTTTCCTTAAAGCCAATTTTCCTTTCTGTCCTCATTTCCCCAATCTGGCTTTTACACAGAAAAACTAACTTGCCGTTAGTTTTTTGACAAACTCTAGCAGTTTGTGCAACTACAGCTACTGGAAAAAAATTCCTGATATGACATTATTTTTTAAAGTTGAGAATGTATAGTAAGTTGCTTAAATTGTAACTTTCAAATATTTTTGCGCATTTAAAGTCTCTAAATCTGAAGTTCATAAGCTTGACCATTAGTTGAAAACTGGAAATTATTTTTCCATGCATTTATTCCTGTGATGTAGGACATCACACAATGTAACCATTCTATCCACATTCATCACAAGGGTTACCTGGGATATGGGTTGCACATTTAATTTCAATTTAGGTTTAGTTTTAATTTAGGTTTAATTTTATACCTTGTTCAGGTTACTCTAATACATATTTTAAGCTGAAATATTCTTTTCTTGCTGTATGCAATTTTATCACTACCATTTTATCAAAACTTGATTATCAACATTGTGAATGATTCAGCTGTAAACACCTGGTGATCTTCTATTTAAAAATTCTTGCTGACAGAAGTCCTCAGAGGTCTGGTGGATCTTACCAACTAATTATTAAAATAAATAAATTGTAGATTAGTAATACAGGCATTTTGCCATTGACTATACTGAAAAAAAATTGCAACACAATAAGAGCTGTTTACAAAATAAGATTTATATTTAAAAGTTATTTTATTTCTTTTTCTTCCTTTAATTTTAAATGAAGTCTTTGACTACTGCTTTAAACCACAGTAACTTTTAAGGCGGGTAATTGCTAGAAACTTCAATAATTCCCAGAATGTTTCTTTTTTAGATTTCCACTTTTCAGGAAATGAAGCAATGGCAAGTATTTTGTAATACACATGTATATACATTTCTTTTTCCCATGTTAATCCTTGATTTATGGATCAACAGAAGAGTTACTTAATGAAAAAACTATTTTAAATAAGAGCTGTCACAAACCTGTTTGACTCATATTTAACCTTATTTACTCCTGACATAGATAATGTCAGGGCTTGATTTTCCAGCAGTCCTAATAATCTCAAGGATAACTCTGAAATTTACTTGCTATCTTTCTTGTGATGACCTTGAATAACATAAATGGTTCTGCACGATTACAAACTTTTCCCTGTTTGGCACCAACATCTACTTTGTAATCATTGCCTTGTGTATTTATTTTTAGGTACACAGTTCTTGAAGCTTTGTGCTGCTCATGGATTTCTTCAGACAAAGCATTTATAGCAACATCACAAAGACAATACTAAACCTCCTTCTGTGCAAATGTATTAAAACATAAGTATCAGACAGATAAACATATTTAAACATAAATATCAGGTATACAAATGTCCAAAGTGCAAGTAAAATTCAAAGTGCTAATAAAGTATCTGAACTGTCCCTTTTTATTTCTGCTTACAAACAGTAAATGCAAGGATTCCTAGAAACCTCAAGCCACCTTTATGACACTGACTTACTTTAAGAAATGACTGATTGAGTGAAATTGCACCTAATGATATCTGCAGCACTTAGTGCCACTTACTAAAGGGAAATCACCATTTATGTACTGCAGGTTAAAGATAAAACAAAATTTTTATCTTACAGGAAGCTGAATTATAGAAGCTTGTGAACTAACATTTATACCATAATTTTAAATTTATTCTAAGTCATGGATAAGTTCTCTGGATTTTGCTGCCTTGCGCATTTTCAGAAGCAGCTCCCTTGCAGGCTCAAAAAAATACCCTAAAAGTACCCAAAAATGTACCTAAAGCTGCTGTTCCTGTGCTGCTTCCCCTTGCATTAACAATTCCAATTGCAGAACTGCACAGCAACATCACACTCAAACCTGATCCTTCAGCACAAATGTTCTCATGCTTTCTGAAGGACAGGGTTCTCTTGGGAAGAGGCGGGGGAGCCAGTTGGGGTTTTAGTGGTGGTTTTTTTCTTCCTCTGATTGGGTTACTGCACCCTTGCAATTGCCAGGGTAATTAGGAAGGAGGAATATGGGCTCAGAGGTGAGGAAATCAAAGCTGCCACTCTGACTGCAGCACAGGTCCATGCTGACCTTAGAACTGCACCTTAAACCATCTTGGGTAAGATGTTCATGCATTCCTTTCCATAGCCATTCGTGTAGATTTCCCTTTTAATTAATTTCTGGATATGATAGATGGTGCTTTCAAGAGCTATCACACTACCATATTAATTTTTAGAATCATTAGAAAAAGAAATTGAAAAAAAGAACAAAAATATGAACTTCAAAGGTGAGGCATAGAATAATAACTAAGGGAAATAGGAATCCCACACACCTTGGAGTTTCAAACAAGCTGTTTTCCAAAGGTAAACAAAGGTCATCATGTACTGACCTCAATAGTTATTTATCTGTTTCCTTACATTCCAGAAGTTTATGTTCTAACCATCAGAGTGTAAAGTGTCCCATTAATTTACTTTTTTCTTATTAGCAAATATTACATATTTTGTACAAACAGCAATCTGTCAAACACTAGGGTGCACCCATCTCACCTTGTAACACTAAGGGTCAAAAAGCTGCTTCTAGGTGATTGGAGAATAACTTTTTAAAGCTTATTCTGCCTACCTGAAACTTTTTAAAGCTTATTCTGCCTACTGAAAGTAGGTATTTAAAGCCAAATCTATCATATCTCAACATTCCCAGAATATTCTGCAATAGAACTGCTTCTTCCATCTATTGTGGGAATTCAGAGGGGCTGCATCTGCTTTACTTTGTCCAAAGCACTTCATTTGGAACAGAAATGAGCAGCACTCCTCCAGTCTGTGTGCTGACTTCAGAGCAATTGGGCAGCACCTAAAGGGAGGTGCAAGAGGTGAGGATTTGCCTGGCAGCCTGGATGTCCACTCTCAATCCTATTACTGGGAAATACTCTTATTGAGTGACATTTACAAACAAGAGGCTACTGGATCTCTTGGCTGACAAGGATGTCTTTTGTGACAGAAGGACATTCATAGTCTCATCCAATAAATTTAAAGTGCCCTTAAATTCCATTCTTTTATTGTTTTTTTAATTAGGTTTCACCCAATAGTTTGGAAAAAATCAATAGTGCTACATCTTCATACTTGGTGATCCCTTTCTAAACCCATGTGTCAGACTGTTATTACTGAGTGCAAGTGACTCCTTCTGCAAAGGATGAACCTCATAATCCATTTGAAAAAAAAAAAAAAACAACAAAATACACCAGGAATCCTCATGTCTGTATGGGCACTGAGTGCATCCCAGAGGCTTTGTGCTAAGCAGCTGAAATAACTTTTCTGGAACTGTTGAGACCATCAAACCAAGGAAGTATAACCATCCTAAACATGTTTTCCTTCTGTACTCTGGACTGAAAAGTAAATGTCTTACTACTTACCAGTGTCTCCATCTGCTCTTTTCAAGACTGGTGACTATTCACTCATTCAATAATCCTAAAAAGAAGAAAACAGGAGTGCTTATTTTATGTGCCACCATCAGGTTTAAGTTGATGGATCCAAAATTCAGCATTGTTCACAAGCATTTAAATGTGACATAGTTAAAAAAAAAAAAAAAGTTGAACAATACTCTACAACTCGATAAAAGTTTCACAAAATCAAAATCATTGCAATAGATCTGAACATTTCTATGTGAGACAACATCTGTTTCTGCCATCCTCTTCATTGTCTCTTCAATCCCTAAGCATGGATTGACCTGGATGCCTTTTCCTATGGTGCCAATGCAGGTATGTTTCACAAATTAAAAACATTCACAGCTTCTTATTTCCAAAACTCACAACAATGGAAATAAGAGTTCTGGGAATTCAAAAATCAAAGGATCATGACTGCATGGAGTCAAAATACTCCTATCCTACTTTCCTCTTGTGTTTTTGTGTTTTCATCACCAATCTAGAAGATCCAGCTCCTGCCCATATCAAAGAGTCTTTGACACTTACAGCCAAAAAAAGTTAATTTTAAGAAAAAAAAAAATCTCAGAATGCATCCTACAATGAAAAAAAACATATTTATGCAGCTTTGTACAACAGTCCAAAACACTTAGTTTGCACCAAAATCTTAAATATATAAATGTAAGGAGCTAAATCTAGCTTTGACTTAGCCTGTGCTGAGTGCTGTCTTTTCTAGCTATCATGAGAAAACATTTTAGGTGAATTGTGGGTGATCTCAGTGATCCCTACAAATGGAAAGCTGTCAGGAACTTCTTTCAGTGCAACAAGGAGCTGACAAAGCTACTTTTACTTCCTACAAAAATGTAAAATAGCAATAACAAAGACCAGCACTTAAAGAGTAACATGGATTTATACACAATACTGTGTTCTGAGGCAATTAAGAGTTTCATTTACAGCAGCTTGTTACCAAAGTAGTGCCAGCAGTGTTTATTAATTAAAGGTGTTTTTTCATCCTTAGCTCCTTTGTGAAGAAAGTGAGAATTAGTCTACTGTTTCTGGGGAATTACAGTTTTCTAATAATTTAAAAAATGAGGGTGACTAGTTCTGCCACCTATTTGCCCTCAAACATTCTGCCTCCCATACATGCCAGGAATTATGACAGCTCTGTTTCACACTGCCTATACATTACTTTAAGTATTGCTGCCATACAGAATCGAAAGGATTTTGTCCATCAACCAAAATCTGTGCTGGCTTTCTTTTAAAAAAGCTCTGCTCTTGGCTTTCAGAAGAACATGTTGTTTCATTCCCCTAAAGAAACTCAGAACATCAAGGAAAATAACATCAAGTGATAGTGGGTTCAAACATATTTCTAATCTTTACAACCCTTCAGTACTTACATTAAAAAAAGTGAGGCATAATTTATTTCTGATGAAACAGAGTTGCTCAGCTCTCTGCTAATAGGATCCTCAGGGCAAAAGGGGTAGGGAAAGCACTGATAAAAGTAGAGAGCTTCATTTTACTGGTTTTTTTTCCTAGTCTGGAAACAATAAATTAATAATAGTGTTTACTCTGATTATCGTTGATTTAGGATAAATTGTTCTCATTTAGCAAATGGGGAAATGAAATTCAGTGCCCAAGGGACAGAGAATGGAAATCTATGCCAAAGGCTACAATTGAAGACACATTTGGAGATCCATTCTGAGTTCCTGGATTAATTCCAATTATTGCTGATAGTAGGGAGGCTGATATTCTAGTACCGTTTACCAGTTTAATGATGCAAGTTGCCAGTCCTTTCTCCTCCTCTCCCTTTTCTTACCCTTCTGCTCTCCTCATGTCCCTCATAAAACTTATTTGCTTTTTTGATTAATCCTTGAAGGGCCACTAGCTTTCAGGTTTTTGGAAAAGCCAGTACAATTTTTTCTCAGAGGTACACACCTATGTTTTAATACTTTTAATTCATCCAAAATTATTCTTCTGCCAGCCAACCCTTATTCAATGCAGGAATTGAGCAGGAAAATGTCAGAACCCTGTATGGCATACTGTACTGCTAAAAATGATGTACTTCTCAGGAAAAGCATCATGAAAGCAATAGAAACACCATTATTCATCCAAAAAGACAGCTTGGACAAAGTGTACTGTTAAAGGTATTTTCATTTTGTTAAAGTGCTGTGGTATCATCATACTTCCCATACTTGAAAACAAGGAAAGAGGGTACATATCACAGTACTGGAGGTGATGACAGACAGCAAAAGCTTCAGGTTAGTGTTGCATTTCCTCCTATGGAAAGTATCACCATTTATTACCACTAACTAAAATTTAATTTTATAGAGCATCTTTAAAAGGTCATTTTTAAAATGGGAGTATTATAGCTGATACTACTGACTAGCTACAACTTTGAGAACACAAATCCTCAGTCTTGTTGTTTTCAATTATTAAAGATAAGGCATAAATCTGATTAATTTAGCTCTTTTTAATAAAAAGTAGTTCATTGTTTTGCTATGTATCTAGCCCAGTCATTTACTTTGAGTTCTCCTAATAAATACCTTTGTCTTGAAAATGGCATTGTATTAGTACACGGATGTATTCATTACCTCATATTGCATTTACCATATTCTAAGAGGGCATATCCCTTAATGTTTTAGTCACTTATCACAGGTGCTGCTTTTAGCATTTACACACCATGTATGGAAGCAACAATATCTGCAAATATCAAACCAAAGACTAATTTTAGAAAATTTATGCTACTCTGCATACCTAGAGTAGCACCCAAAGTATTCAGTTGGCATATCCCAATAGCATATTCATTACTTTCATCTTCGTATTCAGAGCAATTTGATGCTGCTTAGAAATCCATTCAAACAAATTTTGGTGCCAAAATGGGCTTAGCACAAGTGTGCAGGCTACCACTGCTTCCTTCACAGGCTGTCAATGGAACTTAGAGATATAGCTGATGCATTTATTTAAAGGAAAACTGAATTAAAAGTGCATAGATGGTCAGTTTTAACCCTTAAAACCACGAGTTTAAACCTGAAACTCAATTTCTCTACTGCTAGTTTAAAGACACATTTGCGATCTCTTCTGACAGCTTCTCCTCGTTGGCACAAAGACTGTGCTGACTTTGAATGTTATCAATGGCTTTTAGTGTCCTTGATTAGGGGTTCCAAATGATCCAATAATGGCACAGGGATGAGCTTGATGTACTTTTCAATGGCTATGTTTGTACTCATAGCACTGCTTTGTCAAAGGATTTTTGTCTTCAAACTTGGAGGTAACAGAATTATGCAGGTACTGGCTGGTACCTCACCCAAATCAGTGCTTGTAACTGTGCTGCTGGACTAGAGAGTGGCAGTCAGGAAACACTTGGTTTTCACGATGGGAAAAAGGAAAAAAGTCAGAGCAAGCAAGACATATCAGTGTAAAAGGCCAGCCCCAAAAATCTGTAGAACCTAACCTATGCCTCCTATTTCTTGTCCCCTTAGTTGCACACACTGCCACAGGAATGTTCTTTTAAATATTTAAAGATATTTTTCTTAAAATTTCTGGATGAATTTGCAAATATACAAATAAAAGTTTACTCTTGGGAGCCTTACTGGTACTAGATCTCATCAGGTAGATTGAAGATCGCTTTCTAAAACCAAGTAAATGGCTTAAGATGTGACTTCATCTCTTTCTTAGCCTCACCATAATTTACATTTCAGGAGGAAACAGGAATATTAAAAAGATTAAAAGAAAAATAAATAAAACTGCAAAGAGACAAGCCCTACTATCAATTTAAGACTTCTTTCTAGGTTATTTAAGTCAGACATTTACAAGCAAATAAATAATAAATCAACAGCATACATGGAATCTAAAGAACGTAAGGATTGCAGGGTATAGATTTCATCTTCTCTTTACTATTATGAATATATTTACAGAACACTGTTTTAACACATCTTGAAGCAGAGAGATATGAAACAGATGTGTGTTCCCAACTACTAGTCTCCGAAAGACCTGCTTATTCTCACCTCCATCCATCCTTTATTTTAAGCTTTCCCAAAGCTTTAGACACATAATTCTGCATCACTCATTGTCGAGTTTTAGGCAGGACCTCAGAGTTTCAAGTCTTACACAGCTTTAAATCCAGCAGAAATTAAGGATTAATCTATCCAAGACCTCTTGGAATATCAATCCTATAGTTCCCTTCCACATGGGCTCAGTCAGAGCCCACACAAAGTGTTTTAGCAGTCAACTCTTCCTTTTAATGCACAGCTGGAGAAGATTCAAGCCTAGTTAGCAGGGCACATGATTCCTTGACTAAATGGTTTGTTTGGACTGATCAGATTCAAACTCCAGATGTCAAACCGCACTCAGAGAATGAACTAATGAACTAATAGATGATAGTGAACACCTTCAATCCTTGGTTAGAAAGGTTTTCCAGACTGCTAGGTATAATGCAAGATTCAGTAAGACATGTGATTTCACTTCTGCTCCTTGGACTGTTTCTATATTTGATACTGAAATTACAATGGACTTGTTCTGAAGGGAATGCTTGAATCAGGCATATCAAAAATAGCCACCTGCTACTATTAAATAGCATTTGTAGTTTGCCCACTGTGATATCATCTTGTAAGTAAAGTTCAAAACCTATGAGAAAACCTGCTCTAATAAGAAATCCATTTCAACAGAAACACCAGGTTACATTAAAAAAAAGGATTTGTTTCCTAATACCTTTTTAAGTAGCTTTGGCTAAACTGCAGGGAAACATCCACATACCTTTAGCTATCCAATTGCACCAGAAAAAGAGTAAACTTTAAAAATCACAAACATTTTCCAGTATACTTGATTGAATTTTGTCATTCTGAAAGCAACAACCTTTCTGTAATCCATCACCAAAATTATAAATGACCCCTAAAATTTATAGTAGAAAGAGATGTAAACCTTAGTTCTAGAAACAAGTGAGAATCAACACTCTCCCTGAAGCGTTCTGATTTTTAGTCTGTCATTCTAAACAAAAATCAGGACGAGTGTAATTCAGAGAATCAGATGTTTTTGAATTTGCTCTAGAGTGAGATCTTTATCTGCACAGTGCCATCAGCATATTCACCCAGCAGTATGATCAATGTATTTGACTCTAAACCCATGGCCTCTATAATGTCTCCAAAGTTCTTTAATGGCACTTGCTTACTGCTGGTAATAATTCCTTGACAGGATCAGCCTCATGTTAAGATGTGCAAAGCTTCAAAAGGCTCTGAAAAAACAATTTCCACAATATCCTCTCTACTCAAGAAGGAAGAAGCAAAGCTGCCTGCAAACTGACATTCCTGGAGTTTTTGTTCACACCGTTTTCTGATGACCTTACCTATTATTTTTGTAAAATCTTTTACATATGTATTTTAAAGGAATTTTTTTAACCAGGGCAGCTGGTTATGGGTAGCACAGGAGTAGGAAGCAATAACACATCAGGAAGGAAAATGTCCTTTCACATGCAGTTTGCAAACTCAACCTTGTTTGCTATATACTGCCTATTTTTTAAATAATGCACAAATCATCTCCAGTACCATAGAAATAATCAACAGAGAATCAAAACCTGGAGCTTCTACTAGAGCACAAATCAAAAGCTGTTGGAATCCAACAGCTGGAGCCTGTCTCATTATTTCACTGCACTTTGATGTGCTTTTCAGCCAAGTATCTCAGAGATTTACTTACAGATATGTCTATCTACAAATTCTACATTTCTTACACATTATAGTTTCCAACAGAGATAAATATATTGTGTTCTCATTAAAAAAAAAAAAAAAAGTCTTCTATTAAGCTCAAAATCCTGTAAATAGAGGAATTGAAAATCAGCTGCATCTAATAAAAGAATCAAGTTTGTTATTGACTTTGAGCTGGTAGTTTCCATTAGATTATCCATCATACTTTTATTATGTGATCAACTGCCTAATTAATTTCATACTCATGCATTTAGGCAGAAAGCTGTATGTTTCAATGGGCTTTGCTATAATCCTGCACCTGCGGCCTCAGAGATTTAGACAGCTCTCTATCATAAGTTTATACTGTGCCTATAATCATGTCAGCTGGAGTATGGTTCCAACTATCCAGGCTGTTGAAATATAACAGTATTTAATTTCTGAGGCACTAAAAAATTTGCATCTGTGGTTATGTATCTTTGGACTTTAATCATATGAAAGTCACTGAGAGATATTAAGAGAGTTAGATACAATATTTTGCTCAGACAGTTTTAGTGGATGTATCAGACACTGTTTTGATTTTCCTTGCTTATCTAGTAATATGAACAGATGCAATCTATGCTATTGTATAATGAATGTTGATTGCCAACAGTATTTGATTTTGCAACCATTCTGTAGTGATAATTAAAGATAACTTGATATCCTATACAGTGATAGTTAAAGATTGCTTTGTATGCATTACTGCATAAATAAATGCCACAGAGAGACTGAACAACTCTCTACGACTTTTTTATCTGGAATATATTTCAGGGCAAAAAAAAGTCACAAGTCTTAATAACACTGTAGTCTTCATCACAAAATTTGTGTTATTTATCCTTTATTTTCTTCTGGTTTATGGAATTCACACTAAGCAAAGTTATAGTCATTTAGGATGCATTAGCTGTATCTTCCCCAAAAAGGACAAGGAATGCAGTCTGATGGAAGCCATGCTATCACCCACTGATCACACCAGACCAGCTGGGTCACTGTGATTACAGTGAGCTTCTGACAGGGCCCACGTGTAGTTGAGATTTAGATGTTTATTGCATCATTTGGAAACCTGAGGAAGCAAACATTTAAATGTACTGTTTTCCACTAATAAACTTCATCAACATTCAGATATTCATGCCATTATAGTTTTGGCCAAAACTACATGGACTTGATATTCAAACTAAACAATCCACAAAATGTGATATAGGATCCAAGATGGAGTTGTTCTTTTCACATCAGTAGCTCAAGGAAAGCATGGCTAGGCCCAGCCAAAGAGACTAGTAATTGTATTTTATTTTCAGATTAGGCATAATGACTCTATGGTTCTCCTGGGTAGTGGAAGAAGTCTGCCCCAGCCCTGCAACCACTGCTCTGTTCACATCCTGCATGTTCACTGGTTAGAGTGTGTGTGAGATGCCACAGAATGCATCTTTATTCACTCAGGCATGCACAGCAGTGGCACTGCATCCTCTGCACTCCCTGTGTGCCCAGGAAGGCAGAGAAGCAGAAACACCTTCCTTTGTACTGCCACAGCCAAGCCCTTTGCTGACTATTTTGAGCTTGTACAGACTATTTCAGCAGCAGACACCGCCTCAGCCCCATAGACAACAACATTATGCCTCCAACCCTGCAAACTGAGATGCTAATTTGGGTAAGTTTGCTTTGGAGCCACGCAAGTCTGTGTATGAAAGCAGTGTTTGACTGCCATGGGTGCTATATCCAGCACTAAACAAATGATGTGCATCTCCAGTGTCTATATTACATGATGATTTTTATCTCTGGAGTTTTATGTTTCACTTTTAATCATAATTCAACAGAGAAGACAGCAAGCTCCTTAGTTCACTGGTCAATATAGTTAGCAGGTGAACTCCGTATAAATGACAGATGCGCTTTCACTGCAGCAGTTGTTCCTGGCTTAGAAAGGATGTGTCAGGTGTTGCAACTTGCCAATTAAATGATCTTCATTCTTGATGTGAGCTGTAGTTGTCGAGTACCTTGTGAGCTGAAATCTCCCTTCTCTCCTGCTCAGACTAACACCTATACATTCCCTTCTGGATCACTGATAATTTGAAGCTGATAATTATTTCTGGTTTTTGCTAAGAAACCGAAGGATACCTGTGCCTCTGATGTATTTCCAGTGTGTCTTTGTGTATGTCAGAAAGCTATCAGTTCCCTGCGATCTAAGAAAGCATTTCTGCTGACATTTTTCTTATGACTTTTCATTCCAATTTATAAAGTCGCCTGTTGAGGAATTTTTATGATACCACCTACTTCCTATAGAGGCTACCACCTAAGCCTTGATTAGTTCACAGGAGATCAAACTCCCTAACAAGTTACTGTCAGTTGCAGTTTTTAAGACTAGAACTAGGTCAGGTTTATTACCTACATCAATTCTTTCATGTAGCACAGCTAAGACAAAAAAAAGGATTTTAGAACAAAAAAATAAAGGAAAACAGGACGGCAAGTCTAACTTACAGATATAAAAATGCTTCTCATCTCAAAAGTGAAATGCCACAAATGATTTTTAAATTGCCAAACCCCCAAGGCTGAAGCCATATAGTCTCCAGCTTTGACTAAGAGACCTTACAATAGTACAGGAGGTTTTGTTGCACACATAGCATATGAGCAGAACCATTTGTAATATGGGATCCCTTAGATATTCATTCAGCAAAGTCTGTGGAAATTATTTTTGTTCTGATGAGGACAGAAATAGATTTACACAATATTGATCTTCTCCACACCTTGGGATTGCTCTGTGTGGTTTTGGAAGAGCTACACTACAACAGAAGCAATAGTCAAAGCTTAATAAAAAGCTGGTTTGTATCATATTTAATTACATTTTCTTTCTCTTTGCACCTTATGATCACCCATCTCTATGGAATCCCAGACACCTTTCTACAACTAACATCCATTTAGTATTAAATCTTTACTGAGATGTTATGGTGTTTCAGGTTCTGATTCAAGAAGTGCAAACAAACTGTGAGGGATCACAGTATCTGTTAAAAAATTTAGGGCTTGTGATTAAGTTCCAAGGGTTTTTGTGGTTTTTTATTTGTACTGACCAGTCAACCTATATTTGACCACTATATCCATGGCTAGGCATAGAAGCAATCAAACACAGAGAACCATACTTACTTTTTCTTTGTTTGTTTGTTTTAAATTTTGTTTCTTTTCATGGCAGCATCAGTGGTGCTCACGTTTTCAGGCCATCAGCTACTCTGTGCTTAAGAAGAGAGCAGCTGACAGCAGAGAGATTAAACCTGCTTTTCTAGAAGCACTGACAAAATTATGGCTACAGCATTTGTAGTTGTAAGGGAGAATTCTAGCAAACCAAACAGATACTACAATACAAAGTCTAAAGGAGTTAATAAGGGAAGTTAAAACTCTTAGGTAACCAGAAATTCTTACTGTTGTGGTGTAACAATCATTATTAATCCCCTTGCTTGAGCCCACTGAATCTGGGGATAAGCCATGAACTAGATACAGATGGCTTTAAGATATACTTTGCAAGAACAGGCATCCCAGGAGACAACATGACTTAAACACATTTTTGGGTCATGTCTCCTCTCCTGTACACTCCTTATTACTGCCAGTACTAATTAATGTACAAGATCAGACAAACATTGCCAGCAAGTGTGTGACCAGCAGCCTAAATGGGAAGCTTTCCTAACTGCAATGAAACACACAGGAAGTGGGATGAGATGCAGACAAAAATACCATTATGCTGATTTTGCCATCTATATAATGTCAAGTAAAAAAGCAAGGAAGAGCCTTGTAGGTCAGAAGGCTCAGCTCAAAAACAGAAAGCCCCTGCAAAGCTAGTTTACAACACTGAAGGACTAAAGATGTCCATCAGTGTTCAATTCCAAAAATGCCAACAAAACCAGGTAAACATACCTATAGAAAAATTCTTCCCACAGGTCCCTTTCTTCAGCAGCTCCAGGCCTCCTATTGATCACCATCTCCTCTTGTGAAACAGAGCAACACAAAAAGGAGCAAAGCTCACCAGTAGCTTTACTTAGCAACATTTGAGAACAAAACCTGACATCTTTCCCTTCTGAAATCTATTCTTAAATAAGCTACCTGATTAGGTTTCAACCCTTGCCAGCTTTTTTCATAAGTTCATCACTTCAAGAGGGTGGGTAACAACACATCTGATCTTCCAGTGAAACCTTTCTGAGACTATACATGATGCCCCCAACCATAATTAGGCAATAGCTACCTTCTCAAAGATTGAATGCTCTCTTCTCATTTTAGGGGAAAAAAAACCACACACACACACACACCAAAAAAAAAAAAAAAAAAAAAAAAAAAAAGGCAAAATATTGACGACACCAGCTGGTGTGATGAGGCTGTCAGGTACCTTCACTGAGGAGGACATCCCACACTTGAGAATCTCAATGGAATAAGGAAGTGGGGTGCTCTAACCCACAAAGGACAGTGCCAGATCACATTAGGGAGTTCTCCTAACACTCCCATTCCCATGGTTGATGAGGATTGTATCTCACAAGCATGAGGTTTTGGGATTACCTATCTGAGGATGGGAAGCAGTGGGGCCTAACCAGCGCATCCTGGACTGTTGTGACAGAAACCAGACCTAGTTGAAAGATAGTGTGGTGATAAATGGCTGGAAACAAACAAACAAAAAATGCCAACCAAAAAAATCCCAACCAACCCAGGTAGACAGGAGGTCACCTACTTCTAATCACAGCATGTCAAGCAGAAGAAAAGCTCTAACTCCTTTTGTGTTAAGATAAGTTAATTTCACCTTACCAAATGGAGCCAATTTTTTGCCTTGGAAAAAAAATAAAAATCAATCAATACTCTTGACAGGTCTAAAGACAGGAGCAGAAAGCAGATTTTTAAATAATAAAACCAATCTCCCCCAAAGGAGAATTTGTTAAAAAAAGTAAATAAATATGACCAAACTACTCCTATTCCAAAGGGGAAAAAAGAACTATAAAAACCTTTTAAAAGCCCAAAGAAGTTTCTGAACCTACAGATCTCCTTTGCCCTCAGAATCTCTGCCTGTGCGCTGTGTCTCTACTATACTTTATATACACTGCATCTGTATTCACAGGGATGCACTGTTGTACACACATAGTTCCCAAACCTCTCCAGCTCCTATTTTTCACTGAAACATTGGGATCCAGCCTTGCATAAGCCTGCAGCACTCCAGATGGGTCACAGAGCCTTGCCAGCAGCCCTGCTCAACATGGCAAGATAATTTTACAGTCCTCTGTTTAAACATTGTGCAGTGAATATGATTTCTGATTCAAAATAATAATGACATATGGCACAGCTTTAAT